>NC_048564.1:12187121-12419030 GCF_902806685.2 Maniola hyperantus | reverse complement strand
CAACCCATTGCCGGCTCACTACAGAGCACGGGTCTTCTCTCAGAGTGAGAAGGGTTTGACCATAGTCTACCACGCTGGCCGTGTACGGAATGGTAGACTTCACACACTTTTGAGAACATTATGGAGAGCTCTCAGCCATGCAGGTTTCCTCACGATGTTTGAGCTCGAAAACCTGCATGCTTGAGAGTTTTCTATAGCATTCTTAAAGGTGTGTGAAGTCTACCAATTTGCGTTTGGCCAGCGTGATAGATTATGGCCTTTCATTCTGAGAGACGAGATTAGACCAGTGTTCAGTTGTGAGCTGGCAATGATTTGAATCATGACGAAGAGTCTTTCAAACAAAAGAGGTATTGCAATGCATGCCGGGTATTAGCTAGTAAATCTTTACATAGTAGAAAATAAAGTCGCTTCCCGCTGTCTGTATGTATGTATGTATGAACGCGTAGATCTTTTGAACTACGCAACAAATTTTAATGCGGTTTTCACCAATAGATATAGTGATTCAAGAGAAAGGTTTATAGGATTAATCTAAGTCTCAAAAAATTAGAGATCTCTAGGAAAATTGAAATCTCACTGACATCACATTAGTATCTACAGTGCACCCATGCGAAGCCGGGGCGGGTCGCTAGTAGGTACATGAATAAGGCGCTTGATTAAGTACGACCCGTTTAATTTGGTAGGTACATAATTGGGTACATACGAATAAGTAGGGCGGCAACTGAACCGCACCTTTTGTTTCCTTTTCACGACGAGCGAGGTCGAAACAATCTAATGTTTACAGTAATAATGTCATTTAGGTATTAGCTTGTTATGTGACCGCCCTGGGACTAATCGACAGCCCTAGGAAAAATGGTAGCGCAGCGTTCTGTAGTTCAAGACCACCATCGAAGGCACACCTGTACCCGTAGTATAAGATTTTACGTCTCACCAAACGTTGCTAGAATTCGAGAGTCGAAACAAAATAACATCAAAGTAAAATGGACCTAAAAAGCCTTGAATTGAAGTCAAAAATTCAATACGGGTACTGCGCTGACATCACCGGCTCGAATTCCTGAAGGTTTCTACTTTCCCAAGCACTCTCACTCACTCACACACTCTTGACGACCTCCCTGGCGCAGTAGTACGCGCTCTGGTCTTATTTAAGTGGGAGGTTGATTCCTGGCAGGGGTAATTTAGTAATTTATATTTTCTAAACTAGCTGATGCCCGCGACTTCGTCCGCGTGGAATTAGGTTTTTTAAAAATCCCGTAGGAACTCTTTGATTTTTCGGGATAAAAAGTAGCCTATGTCATTCTTCAGGTCTTTATCTATAGCCCTGCAAAAAATCACGTCAATCCGTTGCACCGTTGCGACGTGATTGAAGGACAAACCAACAAACCAATAAACCAACAAACAAACACACTTTCGCATTTATAATAAGGGTACTGATTGTCTTTGGTCTGGTCTGGTGGGAGGCTTCGGCCGTGGCTAGTTACCACTTTACCGGCAAGGCCGTGCTGCCTAGCAATTTAGCGTTTTGATGCCTCATGGCGTGTAGAAACCTATCTGGGGTGTGGGTTTAACAAAACTGCCATACCCCTTCCTAGTTAGCCTGCTTCCAACTTGTATCAGAAATCAGAATATAAATAAATAAACTTCATGCCTAACATTTAAAGCTGTGATAGCCTAGTGGTTAGGACGTCCGCCTTCTAATCGGAGGTCGGGGGTTCGATCCCGGGCACGCACCTCTAACTTTTCGGAGTTATGTGCGTTTTAATTAATTCAATATCACTTGCTTTAACGGTGAAGGAAAACATCGTGAGGAAACCTGCATGCCTAAGAGTTCTCCATAATGTTCTCAAAGGTGTGTGAAGTCTACCAATCTGCACATGGCCAGCGTGGTAGACTATGGCCAAAACCCTTCTCACTCTGAGAGGAGACCCGTGCTCTGTAGTGAGCCGGTTATGGGTTAATCATGATGATGATGCCTAACATCGGGCGGGATCATTCTATTTTAGGTTGTAAGGATCGTTCCATTGTAGGTTTAGATATGATTCTGTTTCTAATATAGAATGGAGCCACATATCGCAGTTGTAAGATTAATTAGAAGTTTTATTATAACCAATGCATTATTAAATTGAATGTGTAATTTTCTTTACTTTCAGTGTAAAATATCATATTAATCACACAGATATTAGTGCTTAGTGCTTACTTAACATTTGTTACTGATAATAACTCGTACACTCTGAGCAAACGACAGAAAATTATACTTTACTTAAGTATTAATAATTCCAAATGTTATACAGTTTGTTTTAAGATATTGATTAAGTAGTTTTGTAAAACAATACCGTAAACGCGTCCCATCTTGGGCTACATCATTACTTCCCATCAGGTGTGATCGTGGTCAAGCGTGCGCCTATAATGACTAAAATAAAAAAACCAAACGTTGTTAAAATATTAAGCATCATGCTTCTGAATATGTCCCATCCGTAAATATTGATTGAAATAGCATGCTATCACGCACGGCAGCGTGCTACTGAAAAGAGACATTCGGACCGTACGTTGGCACCTTGCCCAGACCTATGGTAGGTATCACACGAGTGACATTGGGAACACATATAAACAAAACGGTCCGTCTACATTTTCCTGGTGTTTACCAGGAAGCTCGCTGACCAATTTCACACAATTACAAAGGAAATCATTTATTTGCTTAAAATTCAATGAAAACAACGAATAATTACAACTAAAAACAAAAACTGGTCGAGTGCGGTCAGAAAATGCATGTACCGTACCCGTGCTAGTTGCTAAAAACTTCAATGACGGCCCAACAAATTAGGTAACCATCACGGATATGGCTGGTGATGGGTTCACAAGATAAAGGTCAACTCTCTGAGGCAACAAATATATGAGTCTGCTTATGCTAAGTGGTTGTATTAACTATTTGGCGCCTGAAAAACTAGTTATGGTGATCAAAAATGTTACAGAAAACATGTTGTACATAGACCTTTAGAAAGCGACAGCGGTTTTGTAGAGCTTTGTTCTGTCGTTGACAAATCACAAGCTGACTCGCCTTAACTTCGCTTGGACTTAACTATTCCTCTGTTATGTAATCACGTGAAACTACCATAAACATTTACTGCCACGACTTTAATTTAGTTAATTACCATGTACATTAGAGTGACACGACTAAAGACCATTTCAGTCTTGTCTTTACAAAGAAAATAGACATGCCACTTAAACGGTCTTTTGGAACATCAAATGGATGGATCCATTCCTTGTTGATGGGTCTGTTTTCCATTACAAAGCTTAATGGAATATTCTATGCACATTAAAAAAACCGGCCAAGTGCGAGTCAGGCTCGCTCAACGAGGGTTCCGTACTACAGTCGGATTTTTTCAACATTTTGCACGATAATTCAAAAAGTATGATGTATAAAAATAAATAAAAATCTGTTTTAGAATGCACAAGTAAAGGCCTTTCATATGATACCCCACTTGATATAGTTATCTTACTTCGAAAATTAAAAATCCTAATTAATAGTTTATGACCACAATTTAATTTTTTTGTGTGATGTAACCACAAATTCACAGTTTGCAGATTTTTCCCCTCATGTCAGCTATAAGACCTACCTACCTGCCAAATTTCATGATCATGATTCTAGGTCAACGGGAAGTACCCTGTAGGCTTCTTGACAGACCGACAGACAGACAACAAAGTAATCCTATAATGGATCCGTTTTTCTTTTTGAGGTACGGAACCCTAGAAACATTAAGTTGAACAAAGTTACCTAATTGCTGAAGAGTGAAGACACGATTTAATTTGCTTCACTTTGACTTCGGAATATTTTAAGTATCAAAAGTAGGTATAATGTAAAGATCTAACCTTCAACGAAATCTATACACTATACACATTGTATCGTAAACACATCACTTAACCACAGGTTCGCTTAGTAATATTATGAAGTGAGGTAAATTACAATAAAAATAATATCAAGCTGAATAAAATCAAGCTCTGACGCTACCACAAAACGTATTTTTCTTTGTATTGTTACTACAAGATAATTTTTAGCCACAAGTAATTTCGGAAATGCATATCTGTGTCTCTAAAATACAACAAAAAAAGTGAGGACGTACATTACAAAAAAGCAGGCAGAACATTTTTAATTAATAAAGCCGATTCGTTAGAATGCGTTCAACTAAGTCTAAAGAGTTAACAAAAACTAGGTAAAAAAGTACCAGTTTTTTTGTTCTTAATCGAACTCTACTTTTTATTCGTTTTCAATCAATCAATTTTTTTTTCATGCACGATTTGTTTTTCATTTTTTATCACCATGTTATTGGTAGGTACATTATGACAAATCAAATAGTATATAAATACCATACAAGCGAGACCAATAATTAATCTATGATAAATACATTTTAAATGTCAAACAGTAGTTGAAATATTATGTTCTCGTCATCATCTTAATAGTTTATCAAATCACTACCCCTATTATAATTACGAAAGTGTGTTTGTTTGTTGGTTTGTCCGTCAATCACGTCGCAATGGAGCAACGGATCGACGTGATTTTTTGCATGGATATAGTTAAAGACCTGAAGAGTGACATACGCTACATTTTATTCCGGAAAATCAAAGAGTTCTCACGGGATTTTTAAAAACCTAAATCCACTTTTAAAAGCCTATAGTCAGTATGCATTACCTGCATTGAAGTCATGGTTGAATATTTTTTTCTATTTTGTTAAAAAAAATAAGTTTGCATTATATTAATGAAAACTGGTTACACGTGTTACTTTGACAAAACGACAATCATTTACATCGATATTCATAATGGACTTTACACCGTGAATTGTTTCACTGCCAAAAAAAGTGTATATTTTAAGATCTGCTCATACTTAAATCCTACAAATGCGTGTAATTATAATTATTATAACGCTATTAAATTTTTATACCGGGAAAATCGCATTAAGTTATCTTTACCATCCGTAGACAAGCTAAGAAAAATTACTTGAATCTATCCAATGTCATTTACTGAATCTACCTTATTTAACGATTTTGACAATGCCGTTTTTAAAGTTGAAGCTGTTTAGAATAATGCCGTTTTATTGAGTTTTGCCATTGACATTCACAGCTAATAATATGCCTGATATACAACTTTTTTTTGGATAAAACTGAAGCCATGAATTGGCACTGGAAAGGAGCTAAGTAAATAACATAGATTAATTATTGGTTTCGCTATGGTAAACAATAATAAAATTAGTCAGCAAAAGTATAGTTTATCAGAAAGTCGTATAGTACCTACCCAATTTATCTGTATTAACTAAATATACTTTAATTGACGTAGCTTGTTATATTATCACGATTAACAATCTGGATCGCGTGATAGCGGCGTTGATAATTCAACCGGAAAAGTCCAAAGCTCTAAACACATTGCCGCAGAGTCGAAAGACATCGATGCGTCATTTACCTCTACTGTATTTCTGTACGTAATGTACAAAGTGTCCAGCAAAATGAAAAAGAGACGCAAGCACGTGCATGAGTGTATATAGAGATAAAAATATGAAAAAGGATAAACTGACAGCTTTCCGTTGATAAGCCAGTCAGGCAGTGCACTGCTGGATCTAGAAACTTGTGATTTTGCAAGTAAGTATTCTGTATATCGTAGACCACACACCTAATATACCTATACTGTATAATCAATAACTCATCAATATGTACATAGGGATTAATAGAAATTCTGAGACCGGTCAGCTAGTAGGTATAGTTGTTTTGTTGAAATTTGTTGTTAACACATTACGTAGTTAGTGAAGATACAGTTTTTTATTGTTTTAGAAAAACGTAACGCGCATCGCGAGTCGCTACCACTACGTCTGACCCGCAATGTGCCTAGAGCCTATACGTAGATATATGCATAATATTAAATTCTGCGTAGATTTTCTATTTAGCTGTGTCCTCCTCACGCTTCCATCACAGACCGCTTCTATAAACCTTCTGTGCAATTTTCAATAATTTTTTAAAAAGTAAAGACTTCGAAAACGAAAAATCAAGACAGATTACCAAATACTCAAATCTAATTAGTCCGTATAAAAATATGTTAAATAGGTATATATTATTATTGCGATTTGCGTCATTCTTACAGGGAACTCTTTTTTATTCAGGTACAAATTAACCCCTTGACTGCAATCTCAGGATGTGAGTTTCTAAGTGATGATGTAGTCAGAAAACTAACCTGGAAATGGGGTATGGCAGTAGGGTAGTTACTAGCCACGGCCGAAGGCTCCCACCAGACCAGAGGAAACTTAAATCAAAATTTTCCCTGCCGGGAGTCAAACCCAGGACCTCCCACTAATAAGAGCTCAGCGCTCACCACTACGCCTGGGAGGACGTCTAAAACTTGAAGACTCTTTAAAAATAATTAATTTGAACTCAATAGTATTATTTTCAATATCGACCATCAACGATAGACCTTGACACGTTGATAAAATCGGAAGTCAAGTTTCGGCTATAATAAAATTTAAATAAAGTAGAATAAAGAATTAGGTACCGGTTTAGCTGCCCTCTCATCTATACAGTCTAAAATGGAAGTGAGTGGCGTGGAAGGGCAGTTTAATTAATTAGAAGAATAGAAAGATTTTTATTCAATTAATTTTTATGTGCTTTTGTATCGTCAAAAATTTACCACTGGTTTGGAATGCCATTCCTACCGAGTAGAATTAGCAGGAAACTTGGCGGAAACGCAGAGGAACTACTATTATGTAATGGGTTTTACGCGGCATCTTACTGGAACGCTATAGATCGCTTGGCAACCGGTCCTTGCTGGTAGGGTGATAAATAGTTGTGCCAATCACAAATTCGTAAATTGCCTCAGTCATCGAACGCGGTACGTTCCACTTATACTGAAGATAATGTCCCTCACCACTGCACCAGGGAGGCAGGTATGTTAAGTATATCTTATATCTATGTAATTGGATTCTCTTTGTTTATAAAATATGCATGACAAAGAAACAGCTGATTCACTGCAGAGTCCATTTATATTTTATATCAGTGGGTACCTACACAGATGCGTGTTTAATCACTACCCATATTATAAATGCGAAAGTGTGTTTGTTTGTTTGTTGGTTTATTGGCTTATTTGTTTGTTGGTTTGTCCTTCAATCAATTCGCAATGGATGTGTGGTCAACGGCTAGTTTCATTTTAACACTTTCCCTGATCAAAATCTCAGGAAAACTTAGAAAATCTCCCGTAAACAAAAGTAGCTAGTTAAATCTTGGACAGATAGAACGTTTTGTTGACGCTAGCAACAGCAACGTATGACGTATCCACTATCCTCCAACACAGCTCCAAAAACTTATTTATTACTAGACTAGATGATGCCCACGACTTCGTCCGCGTGTATTTAGATTTTAAAAAAATCATGCAGCTATCTCTGTACCAAATTTCATCAAAATAGGTTAAACGGATGAGCCGTGAAAAGCTTAATAAACAGACAGACAGACGGGAAATCAAAAAGTTCCCGCGGGTTTTTTAAAAACATAAATCCACGCGGACGAAGTTGCGGGCATCATCTAGTACATAATAACTGTATTTCCATAATCATAGAGATTGAAGAGATTTGTTTATGGACCTTGTCTCAACTTTTAGGTAATGTTTCGCAACTTGCATCCTGATTTACATGCACTTTTAGCTTATGAACTTTATTTGCGAGTTGTGTAAAGTGTTGCCTTTATTATGCTTATATGAAAATTCGAAAGCTGCAAGACTTGTCGAAAATAATATTTGTTGTGTAAAACTCATAAAATAGCTACCTACAAATCAAAAAATTAGGTACATTGTTCTTTAAGCTCAAGAAACACTACGGCAGAATAGAAGCAAAGCATCACATCTTTTTTTAATGTAACTAACTTATGCTCGCGACTTTGTCTACGTGGACTACACAAATTTCAAACCACCATTTCACCCCTTTAGGGATTGAATTTTCAAAAAAACTTTCTTAGAAGATGCCTGCGTCATGATAGTTATCCGCTAAACAGCCCGATCCATCCAGTAGTATGAGCTATGAGTTGATAGATCAGTCAGTCAGTCAATCACTTTTCCTTTTATTTAAAAAGGCGCAAATGCTCGCGTCGTTATTTTACACTATATTAGAGAAAGACGCGTTGCGTTGTTTCTACCCTCCTGCAATGTGCCTTGAGTCTAAACTCTAAATAAATTTTATTTAGATGTATAGCTAAATAAAATAAAAAAATCTAAGTACCTACTTACTATTTAGTTTTTGCCATATTTTTTACCACATAATCTTGCAATTTTTAATATGCCGTACTTATATAAGAAGAATAATTAAAGAACACAAAATCACAGCCAAACAATATTATAACGTTCGGAAAGCTTTGTGTTATTAGGTACGAAACTTTGGAACAATACCAAGCGGAATCATTGTTGTAATTGTAAATCGAACAGTTGTTGAATACCTAGTATTAGTAAAGTAACAATAAAATCGGTAGTAATAGATATAATAATAAACATTAGTAAATTCGGTTCTACTGCAGTGCGGCGAAATGCCGAAAATGCTGGCAAGCGTTACCACAATTTGATTGAATAGTTTGGCTCGATCGTTTTGTGAGACTGAAAGAAAATACTAACAAAAGTTTTTAGATTTAATTTAAAATAATAAACCAATGTCTAAAATAAGTACCTACTTATACCTACCCAGCATATATATGAGAAGAGATGACGTTCTACGAAGCTGGATTATTTTCTTCTAAAGTTCGATGTGTAGTTTTTTGAACTTTTTCGATAGACATAATAATAATACAATCCTCAGATAACTCGAAATAAATTAATCTATGGAAATGATGTTTAATGAACTTTAATAAGTACATAAAATGTAACTTTAATAATTATATTATTATCAGTGACACGTCGCCTGTTCATTGTTCATTGAACTTTGACGTTTGCGAACGATTACAAACGGTGATGCCGCAATAAAGTCATGTTGCCAATTTGACTAACTGCCGTACTCAGAGTCACTTAACCGTTACTTAAGTTTAGAACGAGACAGAGATCTCTCACATAAATCCGTTTCGTTTTAACTCAATTTTAAGTAACGATTAGCGACTCTGAGTGCGGCTGTAATCTTTACGAACATTTGCGAATAAGTCTCTAAGTCTACATTTTTTTTTACCACTCTTCTGTACGCTGAGATCTTTTAATCTATGCAACGCATTTTAATACGGTTTTGAATGATTGAAGAGGAAGGTTTTAAAGTATAGTTCAATAATGTTTTGAATTAATTTGTTGAAGAGTTTATAGTAATTGACATGTAATTACTAATTCGTTTAATAATTTATTATGTGCAAAGTGCAGGGTGCGAAGTGGGGAAAATATGAAATTTAAAAAAACTCGCACTAGAATGCTATGGAACCGTACCTACTATCTGCATGTTTTAGGTTCTGACACACACTTTACCAGTTTTTTTAATCTCTTTACGCAGATAAGCATTCATAATCCATACTAATATTATTAATGCAAAAGTGTGTCTGTCTGTCTGTCTGTCTGCTAGCAGGCAGACAGACGTGAACGGTTGCGTTCAACCGATTTTGATGAAAGGTACAGAGTTAGCTTATATCCCGGGGTAGGACATAGGCTACTTTTTATCCCGGAAAATTAACGAGTTCCCACGGGACTTTTAAAAACCTAAATCCACGCGGACGAAGTCGCGGGCATCCTCATAGTACACTATAATTTATCTTGATACAGACGGCATTCACATTATAATAATGACATCGGTACCTTGTAAGTGGAACTTTGCCAAGTTTAAGGTTCAAGGCACATTGCGGGTGAGGCGAGCAACACTACGTGATTTTTCATAATATAGGTACATTTACACATTAACATTTAAAAAAGACGCGTTGCTTTGCTTTGGTTCAGTAGTTCCAGAGATTACCCCCTACATACAAACTTAACGACATTACCTCTTTATAATATTGGTATAGATATAGATTAAAAATATGAACATTTCACTCGATATTGACAAAATTTTGGTGACAGCGATTATTTTATTTTTTAAATGTTCCTACGAGTAGGTATGAACTATACGCTTATAAGCTACTTGAGCCCTTAGTAATACTTGCATCACGGCCTTTCGTGTTTTTCACGATCTCAAACGAGTCGGTCTTGACCTAAAGAGGAGCAACTTTATAGTACCATGCGTAAAAATGACTTCTCACGCGCTATTTTAACTTTATGTGGCAAATTTTATGTCAAAAGTACGATTTTAGTCCTCATTTTAAAGGTGAATCATACTACTTTTGCCATGACAATTGACCCATAGAGGTAAATGGCGCATGAGGAGTCATTTTGTACTGACTATATTATTATCTTATAACTGTATAGTACTTATACCTAGTAGAGTCGCAGCAGATTTGCACAAGATAAGAAAATAATTAGCATAGTGGAAATTATACCAGTAAGTCCATACGATTGGTTAGTCCGGGATACGGAGAAAATTATTAGGTACAATATTTTAACTCAACAAAAAAGTTTGCGAGGTAGGTAGGTATAAATATTTCTGAATACACCTCCCTTATTCTGATACTGCAGGGTTACTGACCGCCTAAGATAATATACAAAAAATATTTTTACACTTTGTTAGTGGCTTTGGAAGTCGGTTTTTCGATTTGTTTTTTTAAATAAGCATATACCTACAGATAAAATACTTCAGAATTAAAACCGCTGTTAGGTTGATAAGGCTCATTAACCTTTTTATTCCTATCGACAAGCCTGTCGATCTTTTATCAATAAACTAGCTTATGCTTGCGACTTTGTCCGCGTGGACTACACAAATTTCAAACCCCTATTTCACCCCCTTGTTGTATTTTGTTGTTGTTTGTGTAAGTTGTATTTTGAAAAATCCTTTCTAAGCGGATACCTACGTCATGATAGCTATTTGCAATCTGCATGCCAAACTCCAGCCCGATCCGTCCATTACTTTGAGCTGTGCGTTCATAGATCAGTCAGATAATTAGATTTCTGGAAATGTCATGTAACTTTAATGCATAAAAGAAGTAATAGTCTATTACAGATAGTCATGTTAATTTAAAAGCTAACGGATTCCTTATCAGAAATTGCGTCGCTGTTTAAATTATTGGGTCACACACTCACATTCATACTTGACAGATAAGCCGTTATCTACCAAATTAAGGGTTATCTCTGAATTAAGTATAGAAACTGGTCAACTATCAACTAGGTACTTGTCAGAACTCAGATGTTAAGACCAAAGAACTTTTAAGTACCAACTAATACTTTTGTAATAAGAATTATTACTTACTTTCTAAATCCATGGTTAGAACACGAATACGGTACCCATCAAGTAAGCTAGCTACTCAATTGCACAGTTTCTTAGGTAGTTCGTAGAATATTGTAGTTTCGATAGAAGTACCCCATGCGGAACCCGATCAAAGGCTTTTGCATAATTAAGGCTGTCCACCAGACCCTTTATGCGCCAATAGCTATTCAATGACAAATATATGGAAACGAGAAAATTATACGATCATTTTAGAATGTCTGAATCTAGTTTTGAATATTCTTTTATTCTTTTTTATTCTTTTATTTAAACTCAGATATTATCTTTTATACAAAAACAATACAGATTATACGCGACAGGCCTAGATGGCAATCGGGGTGGAGACGCCCCGCACAACCCCCACGCTAACCCGGTGTGGGATAGCGCAGGTGACGTGCGGGTGTGCGGGGCGTCACCCCGCCTCATACCCTGATTGCCATTTCAACCTGTCGCGGACTATAGAGATGCTAAGACCTAACTACAAGGGTAAAATAAAATCAACTTTGCTGAACCAGGCGCGGGCCGGGCGCATCAACTTGCCTCAGGGCCGTACCGTATCACGAGAAGACAAGATGCCGCGCCATGGTAATGACCTAAAGACCTTCATAAAGTTCCTGGTAATACAAGTTGTAGGAGCCGATGCACGTTCTGCGAGTACTTTGTGTTGCAGCCGTAAGTAAAGCGGGCCAATGTTCGTCATTATCGCGTATTAATTAAGTTCATTCCATCAAAGGACATGGCAGAGATAACCTAGTTTCGTACTATAAAGCGTTCGCCGATCGGGCAATACTTATTCAATGTTTACATTTGATAAACAACTCGGGGTCGACATAATTCATACTATTTAAATATTAATTATTATTAGAGGATGCCCGCGACTTCGTCCGCAATTTAGGTTATTAAAAATCTCGTGGGAACTCTTTGAGTTTCCGAGATAAAAAGTAGCCTATGTTCTTTCCCAGGATGTAAGCTAACTCTGTTCCAAATTTCATCAAAATCGGTTAAACTGTTGGGCCGTGAAAAGTTAGCAGACAGACAGACACACTTTCACATTTATAATATTAGTATGAAAAAGTATGGATAATAAATGTGAAAGTGTGTCTGTCCATCCTTTTCTCGACCCATCAGTTGAAGCGATTTTGATTTCAATTTGGTATAGAGATAGTTGTATTCCAAAAACGGATAGGTACATGTTACTTTTTATCCTTGAAAATAAAAGAACTCCTATGGATTTTAAAAAATGTAAATCCATGCAGATGAAGTCGCGTAGAACTTTATTTAATGGTAAGTATAAAAACAATTGGTCAAGGTAAAAGAATATGATAAATCCCCCGTTTGTACCCTGTTTAACTTGGAAAGTTTTTACCGAGTCAGAGCAACGTTAGTACAACCTTAATAAAAATACCGGCCAAGTGCGAGTCAGTCACTTGATATAGTCACTCACTTCGAAAGTTGAAAATACTAATTATTAGTTCATGACCACAATTTATTTATATATTTTTTTATATATTTTTTTTTGTAACCCTGAATTCACGGTTTTCAGATTCTAGGTCAACGGGAAGTACCCTGTAGGTTTCTTGACAGACCGACAGACAGACAGACAACAAAGTGATCCTATAAGGGTTCCGTTTTACCTTTTGAGGAACGGAACCCTAAAAACTACTATTTTCTTTTCGCATTACGTCATTAGTAGGTAATAACGGTGGCGCTAAACATGTAGCTTGCTATATTTACGTTAATCACGGTCTGAAACTACTAAAAAGACTGCCACATACTACTCTCGGAAACTAGGTTACTAGCTTAATGTTTACCATAGACAAAGCGACTATCACACGACAAAAATGTATTCTTTTTCAGCTCATTCCGTTTATCCACCTTCAAACTGTCACCCTAGCGCCTATAATCGGAAATACATGTCTATTTATCCGCCTTGTTAATGGAATCCCAATTCCCAACCTTACTAGACTAACATTTAAAACAGCTGAACCAATTTTGATTTAACTTCCGCGGTCAGGTAAAGAAAGATGCTTTTTATATTAGAAAATAAAGCTATGGAATTTTTAATAAACCCAAATTCACGTTGGAAAAAGCTAGTTAGGGTCACCAAATTCAAAAATATAATTTACTAGCTAATGCTCGTGACTTCGTCCGCGTGTCTACACATATTTCAAACCCTTATTTCACCTCCTTAGAGGTTGAATTTTCAAAAATCCTTTTTAGCGGATGCCTACGTCATAATAGCTATCTGTATACCAAATTTCAGCCTGATCCGTCCAGTAGTTTGAGCTGTGCGTTGATAGAACAGTCAGTCAGTCAGTCGGTCGGTCAGTCAGTCAGTCAGTCATTCAGTCAGACCTTTTCTTCTATATATAAAAGGAAAAGGTGACTGTCCGCTAAGAAAGAATTCTTCAAAATGCAACCCCTAAAGGGGTAAAATAGGGGTTTGAAATTTGTGTAGTCCACGCGGACGAAGTCGCGAGCATAAGCTAGTTTTATATATATTTAGATTATCATCACTTTTTTCAGACATGTAGGTAGGTACGTACAAAACTAACCGTATAAATAACTGCAATCAACATTGTATAGTATGAACATAGGTATGTACATAAAGTTAGTCGTATTCGAGAATTTTTCGGATGGTTTATGGTGTTCCTTAGTTAGATTATAAATAGTTTTCATTCGGAAAGTTAGCTGCCGCAAATACTCCAAGGGTGTGAAGGTGCGTGACCGGCACTGATGATTCATGTCTGTTTTATTTTTACGAAGTCCAATCTCCGCTGCGGGAGTTTACTGTACTTTACAATCACGCACGAATACCGTGATAATCCAAATTAAAATAGAATTATATCGAACTTTGACAGGTACAATGGTGCCGATTCTGTTGTCTTTCTCTAATAAAAGGATTGGCTGACTGACTGATCTATCAACGCACAGCTCAAACTACTGGAGGGATCGGGCTAAAATTTGGCATGCAGATAGCTATTATGACGTAGGCATGCGCTAAGAAAAGATTTTTGAAAATTCAATCCCTAAGGGGGTAAAATAGGGGTTTGAAATTTGTGTAGTCCACACGGACGAAGTCGCGAGCATAAGCTAGTCTTTCTCTAAAATCAGTTTGCCCGCGACTTCGTCCGCGTGGAATTAGGTTTTTGAAAATCCCGTGAGAACTCTTTGAGACTCTTGATCTATACGCATACAAAAAATCACGTCAATCCGTTGCACTGTTGCGACGTGATTGAAGAACAAACCAACAAACCAATAAACCAACAAACAAACACACTTTCGCATTTATAATAAGGGTACTGATAAGGGTACTGATGTATGGAGTATGCATATTATATACTAAATTATAACTTAAAATTAAGTTACGTTGTCGTTTATCAGAATCAATATAAATAACAAATTGTCTTATAATAATCTGCTAAAAGAAATGGGAAAAAAACCGCTTCAAAATCCAACTGAGTAAGTATATAAAAACAAAACTAGATAATCTTCGCAACAGTCAATTGCACCTTATTATTGCATTCAAGTGAGTATTTGACCTCTAAGTTTGAATACGATGCTCTCTGTCCGTCCACGCTGGCGCGACGTGATCTTATGCCGTCATGCGACCCAATGGAAATTGTACGAAATTCCGGTGAATTGCCAAAAATATATTAAAATACTATAACATGATGCCCGCGACTTTGTCAGCGTGGATTTAGGTATTTTCATCATCATCATCATCATAGTCACCCTGTGGACGTCCACTGTTGGACATAGGCGTTTCCTAAAGAACGCCACCACACCCGGTACTCAGCCTTCTTCATCTAGCTCCTTCCCGCCAGCCTCTTTATATCGTCGGTCCATCGTGCTGGAGGGCCCACACTACGCTTACTTAAACTTACCACTTAAGGACTTTTCGGCTCCAACGGCCATCGCCTCTACGACAGGGATTACCTGCCCACTGCCACTTCAGCTTGCTAATAGTTTGGGCTATGTCAGTGACCTTGGTTCTCTTGCGGATCTCCTCATTTCGGATCTTAACCCTCAGGGAAACTCCTAACATAGCCCTCTCCATAGCTCGTTGAGTGACTTTGAATTTGTAAACAAGGCCGTTTGTCAGTGTCCACATAGGTATTTTATGCCACGGATACTCTTTGATTTCCAGAATAAAAAGGAGCCATGTATTAAGTTAGGGTATAAGCCATCTCCATTCCAAATTTCAGCCAAATCAGTTCAGTTATTGTGGCGTGTAGAAGTAAGAAACATCCAAACTTTCACATTTTATTACACAACCGCCCAAAAAAGAAGCGTAGGTAATGTTTTCAAGGGCCATGTACTAATATGTACTCGTAGTATGTATGTAATATGTGAGGTATTATAAGTTTTAAACATATATCTGCATGTACTCTGTCTGAACAGATATGGATGTAGGTATGGGATATCCTTATAATTCCCATCAGCGGGAGTGGCTATAAAATTAAAATTCAATAAAGCGACTGTATGGCGCCATTTTTAAAATGTGATTCGCATTGAATTGAAAATCTGTTAAATACATCTTATAGGTCCGCGACAGGTCGAGATAACATTCGGGAAGGGAACGCCCACCCCACAAGCTAACCCGAGCGCGGGTGACGTGCGGGTGTGCGGGGCGTCCCCTGCCTCTTACCTCGATTGCCATCGCGACTTTTCGCTATTTAAAACTTTTGTAAGAGAATAAAAGGACTAAAAAGATTCAAGGAAAAGATTATTTATTTGACGTCCTCCCTGGTGCAGTGGTGAGCGCTGTGGTCTTATAAGTGGTATGTCTCGGGTTCGATTCTCGACTGGGACAATTTAGGAATTTATAATTTCTAAATTATCTCTGGTTTCTGCCGTGGCTAGTGACCACCCTACCGGTAAAGCTGGCCCAGCTGGTCAAGCGCAAATTATGTCAAAATAATTACTACAGTAAGTTCACTTTATAGTGAACGGACTGTAGGTACATCCTTACGAATAACAATGATAAATCCACTTGCAAATTGCGAACACTATTGAATTAATTGCCACGTCCAGCAGTGGCATGACGATTAGGAGACTCAAGAAAACGCTTATGGTACCGTGTTTTAAAATGTTTAACGCGTCCTATTATTAAAATTTTAAACGAATCAATTAATATAGACAATAGACATTAAATAGTTAAATAGACACTTAATATGTATTTATTAATTCATCAAACGTTTTTGTTTTATTTTATGACTTTAGTAAATCAAGGTACCTATAGATACCTATTTTACTCTGCACGTTTATTTGGATTCTGTAAGTAATACTAATATAATGATTCATGTTTTATATCCCTTTGTGTCCATCCAAATCACTTAATTAACGTTTCTCATAAAAGTTAATTATATTCAGCTAATAAAACTGGTTAACCTACGACGCGAGATGTCCGAGTCAACTTCGGTGAATACGGTATTGACAACTAGTCAAATCAGTAACTTATTATCAAACGTCAAAACACGCACTAAAGTATTCGATATTCTACGAAATATTGGGATGTGACGTCACAATTTAATGACGTACTTTTTTAGTTTAGTCGATAATTTAAAATGGTTATTACACTTAAAACTGACATAGAACGTGGATTTTACGTATTTTGTGAGACCCTCTATTTAATAATCACTGAGAAATAGTTTATTTTTGATGTAGTCAAATACCCAATTTACGTTAATCCGCCTGTCAGAGCCTCATAAGAGTCATTACTAATTATGAATTGGTGCATACATTATTAACTACTTCACAAATAATAATATGTAAATCGATAGCCCAAATCTGTAAATAACTTAAAAAATTATGCACTTTTCCTTGCGAAAGTTTCCCCTTTGCCAATAAGTACGAAAACACTGTATTCGCTTCATAAAATTTTATTTTTCTTCATAGAAAATAAATTATTAAATTATAATAAATACTTATAATTGCTATTGTAATTCAAGTTCACTAACCACGGTCGATCTAATGACCTTACAAACCGGACAAGCGCGAGTCAGACTCGCGCACCGAGACGGTTCTGTACTACAATATAATGTTTTCGTCATTTTTCACAATAAATTATAAACTATTAAGCATAAAATAAATAATAATCTGTTTTGGAATTCACAGGTAAAGCCCTTTCATATGATACCACACTTGGTATAGTTATATTTCTTTGAAAATACGAATATTTGTTCATGAACACTTTTTAAATTTTATTTTTATTTATTTTATTTTTATTTTTCATGTACCAAAATTGTAGTTACAAAGTAATAATAAATTAAGTTAATTTTTTTTTGGTGATGTAAAGACAAATTCACGGTTTTCAGATTTTATTCCCTTATGTGTGCTGTAACACCTGTCTACCTGCCAAATTTCATGATTCTAGGTCAACGGGAAGAACCTATATAATTCTTGACAGATAGACAAACTAACAACGAAGTGCCCTATAAGGGTTCCTTTTTTCCTTTTGAGGTACGGAACCCTAATAATCATCTTGCTATTAAATTATTGTGGTCTGCGGTGGTTCTTGTATTTGGCCTCCTTTAATGGTTTATTTTCGAAGCAGAATCTATACAAATAAGACAGATAATTAAGTTTGCAAGTAACGGGGTGAAATTGTCTTCCTATATTTAGAAACATGTTTGAAACACATTCCTACATAATTATTAACAGAGCTTATGCCGTAATGTCTATAAACGTGTGAAATAATAATAACAATACTTCAATCAGCCTGTTTGTGTCCACTGCTGGACAAAAGCCTTCCAAGAACGCACCACCACATACGATTCTCCGCCTTCCTCATCCACCCACTTCCCGCTACCTTCTTAAAGTCGACAGTCCAGCGGATTGGAGGTCGTCCCACAACCCACACTACGCTTGCCGATACGCGGTCTCCACTCCAGAACACCCACTTCCCGCTACCTTCTTAAAGTCGACAGTCCAGCGGATTGGAGGTCGTCCCACAACCCACACTACGCTTGCCGATACGCGGTCTCCACTCCAGAACACGTCTGCCACAGAACCGATGGCTGCTGTGGCAGACGTGTTCTGGAGTGGCCTGGCCCTGCCCACTGCCATTTTTATCACGGATTACATTTTTTTATAACAGGTATTTAGGTTTTTTTTTAATAGAGATATCGAGCAAACGAGCAGGCGGGCCACCTGATGTTAAGTGATTACCGCCGCCCATGAACATTTGCAGCACCAGAGGAACCGCTGATGCGTTGCCGGCCTTTTAGGTATTTGTAGGTACATGCTCGTAAATAGATGAATCTTTCAAACCTAGTGCAGTCAATATCATATTTATCTTTAGGTACATTGGGCTATTTCTGATGATAATATAATTCAGCTTAGTGATTTTCCATGGAGTAGGTAGGATGTGACGCGACTATGCGCAATAGAAGTATGACGGGTAGGTACACGCTAATGTTACCCATAATATGTTATCTACTTTTTGATAGTATTTCTAGGGTTTTCGCTAAACTATTAAAGATTTATATAAGTAACTAGCTTATTCCCGCGACTTCGCGTGGACTGTACAAATTTCAAACCCCTGTTTGACCCCTTTAGGGGTATATGTCTTAATAGCTATCTGCATGCCTAATTTCAGCGCGATCCGTCCAGTAGTTTGAGCTGTGCGTTGGTATATCAGTAGGCATGCCACTCTCGGATCAACAAACAATTTTTTATCCAAATATATTATAAATGTGGATGTTTGGAGGTTTGTTACTCAATCACGCAAAAACTACTGGACGGATTTAGCTGAAATTTGGAATGGAGATAGATTATATCCTGGAGGTACACATAGGCTACTTTTTATCCTGGAAAATCAAAGAGTTCCCACGGGATTTCGAAAAACGTAAATCCACGCGGACGAAGTCGCGGGCATCAGCTAGTTTAAATATTAATATGAAAAATATTTATATGTTTGTAACGACTACAATCCTGTTTCGCTTGTTTTCCATTTTGTCTAGAGGAATAATAGTTTAGTTTAATAATAGTAGGAAATTTAGTTTTATGGGAGAAAGCTTGAACCTTTTAACTTTATCTTAATTCACTTCATCAATAAACATACACCGCTTAATTTTTATGGTTCCTTACATCCGAATAAAAAACGAAACCCTTACAGCGTGTCCTACCCGTCTGTCACACCAATTATCTCCGAAACTACTTTTTTTTTATTTTTTATTCAGATACAAGTTAGCCCTTGACTGCAATCTCACCTGGTGGTAAGTGATGATGCAGTCTAAGATGATAGCGGGCTAACCTGGAAGGGGCTTATTAAACCCATACCCCTTTGGTTTCTACACGGCATCGTACCGGAACGCTAAATCGCTTGGCGGCACGGCTTTGCCGGTAGGGTGGTAACTAGCCACGGCCGAAGCCTCCCACCAGGCCAACCTGGACCGATTAAGTTGGAATTTGGTACACCTAAGTATTTCTGTGACCCAACGTAACCGAAATAAATGAATGTGAATATGAGGGTCACTTTTGGGGAACGAATTAGATTTTTTTTGCAAACTGTACCATGTGACCTATCATTTAAAATGATTTGACACCCCTACCTATAATATGTGGGTAACCATAAGTTATAACATAACAATAATTTAAAAATACTTTAGAATATTTTAGCTACAATATCATAACTATCGTTAAAATGCGTATAAATAATGTTATTTAGACAATTTGGTTAATTTACAAAAGGTGGAGATAAATTGTTCGAGCTTTATGATAATAAGCAACAACAATTATTAATAATATAATCAGTCTGTTTTGTTGAAAGCGCGATAACCTACACAAAAAAAATCAAAAATATTTATATTTGTGCGACTGCGCGAACGTTCGCATGAATTATACTTAAATGGATAGAATAATGGAATCTCAGAATAAAATACCGTAGTTAACAATAATTAATCCGCTTAAACTAACTTACTTAGGTACTTGAACTTCTTACATACTCGTGGATAGATACTTCGGTAGCTCAAAAAAAGAATGTTATTTAAATTTGAACCTAATATAATACTACTGCATCAATATTATCATAAACTAGCTTATGCTCGCGACTTCATCTGCGTGGACAACACAGATTCCAAACCCCTATTTCACCCCCATAGGTGTTGAATAATCAAAAATCCTATCTTAGCGGTTGCTTGCGTCATAATAGCTATCTAGATGCCAAATGTCAGCCCAATCCGTCCAGTAGTTTGAGCTGTGCGTTGATAGGTCAGTCAGTTAGTCAGTCACCTTTTCCTTTTATTTATTTAGATTATAAATACTGGTATCATACAGGGTATACGTTGTCCTACATGAAAAACATGAAAAGTTGTTTAAATTTATTATTTCAGCTAAAGTAACTATATTTTGTCACTAGCTGATGCCCGCGACTTCGTCCGCGTGGATGTAGGTTTTCAAAAGCCCATGGGAACTCTTTTATTTTCCGGGATAAAAGAAGGCAGGTCATGCCTGTCGTAGAGGTGATGGCCGTTGGAGCCGGAAAGTCCTTGAGTGAAGACCGCGTAGGTAGGCAAGCATAGTGTGGGACGCCCTCCAGCACGATGGACCGACGATATAAAGAGGCTGGCGGGAAGTGGCTGGATGAGGAAGGCTGAAGACCGGGTGTGGTGGCGCTCTTTAGGGAAGGCAGTCCAACAGTGGACGTCCGCAGGCTGATGATGATGTAAAAAATCACGTCGATCCGTTGCATCCCTCACACGTCCCTATCCGTCTTCTCCACTCTTGTCTCGCTGGCGAATAAGTTTGGAATAGAATAGGATTTCGATGAAGTGCGTGGATTTTTGTGAACGGAGTTCAATCATGTAGTCGTGGTTTGGTGCAATAGTAAATGGTACAATATTAATTCACCATCAACAGTTCCTAAAACCCCATAGATTAGGAGTGCAGTACCCTGCAGCATCAGTATTGAAGAGTTGGAACTTGAAGTTCAATAATGGTATATATGTTCGGCATCTACAATATTATTTCACAATCAACAGTGGCTTAGGAATGCACTACCCTGCATCATCAGGGTTGAAGAGTTGGGATATGGAGTTGAATCATGAAGTCGTTGCTTGGTAGGTACGTAAGCCATAGTTTATGCTAAGCGTAACTTTTATACCAATTCAACATCGACTATTCTTTGAAAAGAGCAACCGCCGAGCAACCGCCGAGTCTCTTGCTGGTTCTTCTCGGTAGGAAAGGCATTCCGAACCAGTGGTAGATGCATCTGACTATTCGTAAGTACTTGTAAAAGTTTATTCGAACAAAAAAAGAATGAATGAAATCGGACTACGCGTTAATGAATTACAACTCAGTATACATTTTAACTTTCATCCCCTCTCCTACGGGAACAATGCTGAAATTCGGGATAAAAAGTATCCTATATTCTTCCTCATAGTATGACCTCAAATCGTACCAAGTTTCATTGGAATCCATTCAGTAGTTTCAGCGTGATGCGCGGCCGTGATACAGACAGACAGACAGACAGATAGACAGACAGACAGACAAAAATGAAAAAAATTACAGTTTTGGGTTCAGTATCGATTATAGAGTGCCCTCGAAAAAAAAATTTCAAAATATCTTCAATGTACAGAATTTGACCTGTTACAGTTTTATTATAAGTATATTGATTGATATTGATTGATTCTAATGTGTCCCGATCCAAAATAAATATAACGACACGACGCGCACTAATTATTTCTGACTACCCCCAATTTATTACAAGAGGCTTAATAAATTAGATAGGCAATTAGCGATAATTACTTTTAGATACATCAAGCCATGGTTGTTTCATTATTTTTTCGATTGAATGTTGGGTATTCTTGATTAGCTTCACTGGGAGTAGATATCAGTAACACGATTTATAAAATAATCTGTTGAGTAATTTGTGTTAATAATATTCACGAACTTGGTGTTTTTAATGGAATACCTAATTAATATCGACTATTATATGCCAGTTAATAAGGGCAATTACCTACTCATGATAATAATTGTCTTGACAATATTATTTACCTATTTTTCTTTCGAAGCTGGTAATAATGTTAATGGCTAAGGATTTACCAAACTACTATACCTCTTCCAAGTTAGCCAGTTTCCATCTTAGACTGCATCATCACTTACCACCAGGTGAGATCGCAGTCAATGCTTACTTGTAATGAAAAACAAAATTTTAATAAACCATTTACTATTCGCCTTATAACCGGACATGCATACCTTAATAGTAAAGTTTTGCTTTATTTCCTGTAGTTTATCTTATTTTATTTTCTGTTGTTTCTGTTATTTTATTGTTTGTTGTTTCTGTTAAGTATGTTATTTATGTAATCATTTTTTAGAAATATGATAACAATGAGATATCTAAATAAATGAAATGAGTGATGAGTTATTATTATGTATTTATTATATTTTCGTTGATTCTTATCAAGAAGCTAATCAAGTTGAAGTGGCGAAAAGTTAAAATTTTTCTGCTGAAATCGAAAGCCATAATGGCCGGTTCCAATTTTGAAATGTTATTTACATTCCCCACTAGGGTCACCATGACAACAGCTACCTAGGCCGTAGTTTTATAAACATCGATATTTACATTTACATCAAACTTCTGTGATAGCTTTCGTTAGTTCGGTCGATTATTTTTATTAGCTTTTTGTTATTTTTCTTCTTCTTTTTCTACTAACGAGGTAAAGTTTGTAAGTTTGTTTGTAGGAAGTAATTTCTGGAACTACTGAACCGATTTTGAAAATTCTTTCACTAATAAAAAGTCACATTATTCCCTACTAGACATAGGCTGTGTTTTAAAAAAAATAGGGATCCCTACGAAAATTGTAGTAAGCTACTCGTGCAAAACTGGGGCGATTCGCTAGTTTTAAATAAAATGATACGTGATAGCTATCTAAATGCTGATAGGTAAGCAGGATAAGTGTTTTAACTTACGGGACTTCACAAGAATTATTAATTCACTGAACTCGGCCTACGTTCGTATTCATGCATAGATATTATTCATATTACTTACAGAAAATTTTGTGTAAATATTTGAATATATATTTAAAAATTGAATAATTGAAATTAAAGACTAATGAAATGATTACGTATAGATACATAAATTTAACAATACAAACTTAGAATAAAAAGAAAAAAATATATTTACATTAATAAATTAAATTCCCTCAACATTATAATATTATTCGGTGTGTTAAAATTATTTCTAAACCTAAAAACACAGGTAGATGTTTACAATGATTGTTGATCAATAAAGTAGGTTGGTTCGCTGTAATAATTACTACCTTTGTAATTTGTGCCTTGTCAAGTTGCTCAAGTACGTACGACTGTACTATAGTAGGTCTCGTATGAATAAATTACCTACATTGAAAGAATAATAAAATTACTTATTATTGTTTTATATATTCACAAAGTAGCTGCCTGTTTTATTTAACGAGCTATCACAAGGATATAATATGTAGCTACATTAATAATTTAGTTTATTGGGCATTTTCTAGATTACGATTTCCACTCATAATTCCAGGCATAGATAGGTTACATTTACACCTGCGTCTTTAAACAAGATCCAAACTATGTTATTCCGAATCACTAATTTTTTTCAACAAAATTGTGGTAACAAAAATAATGAAGTAACACGACCGATAAATATGTAAATAATGACCTGAAGTAAAAGTTCGCAAAGCAGATGATATTCAAGTTGGTATCGCGAGCGTTTTCGTGGTATCCGTGTGTATTTTGGCCGACAATGATGCAATTCGCAATGCAACGGACTACACGCGGCATGCACCGCCTGCGTGTACTGAGGGAGATGTCACTGTCCAAAACTCACTCTTGAATCTTAAAATAAAGACATGTTTACTATACCTTAGTAAATTCCCACGAAGTCGCGCGCGAATCGTGCGTATGTAGTGCGATGCGTAATAGCGCTGTATACAATCGTGCACCACAAGCGCCGCTTTGAAATTGACTGATGCTTGCACGGCGTGCTGGTGAATATATGCGCGCGCATCTCTTGCTGATCGCGCTTGCGTGGAGGGAGAACTGTTTACGGAGAGCCACATCGTTGCTAGTCAACTGCCCATTCACGATCAGCTACACTTTACAACATCCTCGTTACCCACCCTACGTTCATCGGCGACATCGGATGTCCCATACCATTAAGCTGTTCTGCCAAATTGGAGCAGGTAATATTTCCCACAACGAAACCATTAAAAGTGATTGTTTGTAAAGTGCTGTTCAAAGGGGTACCCCACACGCCAATCATGGTCAATCAAGCCAAAGATGAGTAGGTATAAGTACTTGGTGGCCTAGAGGTATTGGTGGATATTCTTGCGCGTTTAAGATTCAAATTCATTTTTCCTTATAAGTTCGCTTGTTTGGGATGCAGTGTGTGCAGACACTTTAGCTGCATCTCACATTCAGGCGACCTCTTCTATGGCGGGTGCAGCAGCCACCACCGCCGAACGGGCTAAGAGACGCAAGTATGATAACCTCGATGGGAGTTTTATATTTGTGCCTTTTGGAGAGGAGACCTTGAGACCGTCGGGCCTGGGGGCTCGTGCTCTTTTTGAAAAGGTTTCAAAACAAATTAATTGGTCTACCGGAAGCCCAAGAGATGGCAGCTGCATTGGCCAAAGAATTAGTTTTGGCATCCAAAGAGGCAATGCTGCCAGCATCTTGGGTATACAATACCTCATTGCGATGATTTCTATGAGGTTTTCGATTTAATTAATTTAGTTTTTATTTGAGTGTTTAGTTTTAATTTATATTTAATTTTACTATATAGATTAGAAAAGCTGTGATAGCCTAGTGGTTAGGATGTCCGCCTTTTAAGTTATGTGCGTTTTAAGTAATTAAATATCACTTGCTTTAGCGGTGAAGAAAAACATCGTGAGGAAACCTGCATGCCTAAGAGTTCTCCATAATGCGTGATTCATTCTCAAAGGTGTGTGAAGTCTACCAATCCGCACATGGCCAGCGTGGTAGACTATGGCCAACAACCCGTGCTCTATAGTGAGCTGGTGATGGGTTGATCATGATGATGATGATGATGATATAGATTAGTTATCACTAATTTTGTATGAGTACCTAATAAATATATACGTAAATTATAAAGACCATTAATCTCTAATGTTTGAATCGTGATTGATTTGTTCTGTACTAAATTTTTAATCACGTAAGTTCAATTTTTTCCACTGTCGCCAACATGCTTGAACACGGCTACAACAAACAACTTGATTGCTGTACCTAAAAATAAATAATCAATCGAAGCTAGGAAGCTTCGTAGGGATATACTAACTTATTCTAGTGCCTTATATTTCTATGGATAACGATTTCCAATATCGTTGTTCGAAGTATCTAACAGATTATCCAAGATTGCCAGGCATAATTTACTTTTTTAACTGCCAAAAAGATTGTACCTACCGCAATCTCACTTTTTATTAAACGCCCTTCGTGTATTCTAATTACGGCTAGATAACTGATCTACTGCACAAAAAAGTAAATAATACTTAAGTAATATATTTTAAATGAGTCAGTAAACGCGAACGTTATCCGGAAGTCAAATTAATAATAAACGCATTCATTGTTACTAATGTATTTTAAAAATAAATTAGTTACCCAACTTAAACGTAAACTTAATGTGTTTCTGGAAAATAATGACATACATTTTTGAACGTTATAATAACCATCATAATAGTAATAACCACTAAAACGGGACTTTAGGTAGGTATAGGTAGCTTATTCACGATATACATATGTAGTTGTATGAAGGCAGTGAAATTCGCGTAGCATCAATGTCCAATAATATTGGGGGCAATCAATATTGAACGAAAATAATACTACGACACTACATGCTACTAAATATACTACTTTGCGCATGAAACTCGCAATTTAATTAGTTCTAAGTACATCGATAAATAGTCATCTTGTAACTTGTTATTCGACATTTTGAGGAAAGCGTGTAGACCCTCTACGACTTGTAGTAGATTTAGAGTGGGTATATACATCGTTTATGTAAATGAATAAATGATACCTAGTCCTGTACCCATACCTACCTAATATTATGACTCTCGGAACGCATCGCCTTGTTTGTTTCTTACTACTCTATGCCTTGAAGCTCTCAGCTGGCTACTGGACTGCTTTTGATAAGCAGAAACAGAAACGGAAAAATCTCCTAAGAAACCTCTGTTTTACCTGATTCAAGGAGGGTTCAGCTGTGGCTAGTCACTAACCTATTGGCAAAGCTGTGCCACCAAGTGATTTAGCGTTCCTGTACGATGCCGTATAGAAACTGATCAGGGGTACTGCCATACCCCTATCAATTTAACCCGCTTCCATCTTAGACTGTATCATCACTTCGCATCAGATGAGATCACAGTCAAGGGCTTATTTTAAAAAGAAAGATAGGATCAGTCATACGCCAACAGTTATGAGTTAATAAACAAGAATTACCTCGTGATTTAAATTTCCTCCTCTTATAATATTATACCACGCTACTACCAGTGGCGTGCAGGTCATAGAGGCATAAATGCACTGCTTACCCCAGTTGTAATAGCTCAATGCATATTTTTCAATATGACCTGCATGTAAACAGGTTCCTACTAACTAATGCCTACCCTGGCTTCGAACACTGTGCACGCCACTGGCTACTACTACTAGTAATTTTTGAAATAATAATGAATTTTCGCCTTTTTTTTTTTGGGTATCATATCAGTAATCATCAGTACTACCACCTGTCTTTGTTTTTGCCAGCGTTCTGGTTACACCCTATATATATATATATAAAAGGAAAAGCTGACTGACTGACTGATCTATCAACGCATTGCTCAAATTCCTAGACGGATCCGGCTGAAATTTGGCATGCAGATAACTATTATGACGTAGATATCTGCTAAGAAAGGATTTTTTTAAATTCACTCCCAAGTCGGTAAAACGGGGATTTGAAATTTATGTGGTCCATGAGGATGAAGTCGTGGGAATAAGCTAGTTGTACATAGTCATTAGTCAACAAAAGCTCATATTTAACGTACCTAACCCAGAATATTTAAAAATCCAAACATGTACTAGTTGAGGTCTAAGGAATCGTTCTCATTAGGTAAAGTGCAGGTACACAAAATACTACGCTAATGTTTGCATCATTTGTGTAGCTTGGGGTGGCTGTTAGGTAATTGTTTTCCTAAAAGTCTTCATAGGTATGTTTATGGTGAGTAGGTCAATATATTGTATGAAAACATCATCATTATCAACCGATCGACGCGGACGTCCACTGCGGTCTCCTGTAGGGACTTCCACACACCACAATCTTGCGCCCACCTGAATCTAATCTGCTACTATTTTAATGTAGATATCGGGTACATCATGTTCTCAAAGGTGTGTGAAGTCTACCAATCCGCACATGGCCAGCGTCGTAGACTATTGCCAAACCCCTTCTCACTCTGAGAGGAGACCCGTGGTCTGAAGTGAGCCGGTGATGGGTTGATCATGATGATGATGATGATCGGGTACTTAGCACGATTAATTTGATGTTTTTATGTGTTGATATTTCAACCCAATCACACGGGTCGTGGTCACGACGGGACTGCGATGCTACGAGAGATTAAGTTTGAGCTGTCATGGGCAGTAGCGAACTACCCTCTTTCTTGTTCTTTTCGCATGAAACTTCACGAGTTGCCCGGCACAATACCGAAGTTGAAATTGCCGAAGGAATATTTGCGTTAGAAGTTAGAACGTTAGAAGTTTCGCTTCTGTTTCACATTTCACGCAACTGACAATAAGTCATGGCAGAACTTCAGTGGCAGTGGAGATGTCCTACCTTTGTCCTACATTACAGGCATAGTCCCGACACTCTATCTCTATATAGAGTTCCCAGACACATATCATATTGATATAATGTACGTCAAAGTGTTAATTGAGGAAGCACGCGCCTTACATTTAAACTTTAATATTCCCTAATTTAGTTCGTGTGTTATTTTAAAGTTAATCCTTTAAAAGCGGTTAAAGGCAATCAACATTTCAATATACCTAAGTATTTACCTATTTATTTAATTATTATTAAAAAGATGAGACAGAATTTATATTGATAGGCCTATAGTTTCACAGTTCACTTTGCCTATGCTTTAGTAGCCGTGATAGCCTAGTGTTTAAGACGTCCACTTCCTAATCGGGAGGTCTGGAGTTGGATTACGGGCATGCAGCTAACTTAACGAACGAGTTAAGTGCAATGAAATATCACTTGCTTTAACGGTGAAGGGAACCTGTACATGCCTGAAAGTTCTCAATGATGTTGTCAAAGGTGTGTGAAGTCTGCCAATCCGCACTGGGTCAGTATGGTAGATAATGGCAAACAAACAAACAAACAAATCCTTCTCAATCTGAGAGTAGACCCGTGCTAAGTGGTGGATCGGCGACGGGTTGATCATCAAAATCAAATGAATAATAAGGTAATTGAAAAGCATAATAAACTAATGAATTCCTAATTGAATCTTTAAGATTTATCGCAACAAAAAGTTATTTTATTAAAACTATTTACTAATTAGATATCAGTTGTTATCAAAAAGACGTCAGTGAGCTGAACCTATATTCCCCAATGTCGTAACTAGGTAGTTACAAGAAAAATAAGTATGTTATCGACAATATGACAAAATTTTATTATTTTTGCTCTATATATTTATAAATAGGTATCTATGCTATAAAAACATTATAAGTAGGTATATTATATCTTACTCTATTTTAATATCATACCTACTATATATGAATACGCTCAATTTTATAGGACGTTACCGAAAACTTTTAAAGATAATCACTACCCCTATTATAAATGCGAAAGTGTTTTTTGGTTTGTTGGTTTGTCCTTCGACGTGATTTTTTGCATTGATATAGTTAGAGACCTGGAGCGTGACACAGGCTGTTTTACATCCCGGAAAATCAAAGAGTTCCCAAAGGATTTTTAAAAATATAAATAAGTACACGTGTACGAAGTCGCGGGCTGATAGCTAGTAATTAATATTTCATTTAGGTACAGTAGATAGAGAATTCTATCTTTACAAAGGTTAATTTGAAAATATCATCTACCTAGCTAGGAGCTTTATACTAGCAAATTAGCAATAGGTTGCTACTGTGGCGTGGTTAGTTCTTTCAGTTGAGTCGTAGCTCGTGAAAGGATCGACTCAGAGAGCCCATGAAAACCACTAAAATGAGGTGAGGAGTCGCGGCCTCTTTGCAATGAGGTATTATGATTAACTAGATGATACCCATGACGACTTCTTCCGCGTGGAATTAGGGTTTAAAAAACTTACCTACATCCGTCTTCGGATGCAAAAATTGGAAAATTGAAAGGTATAGAAATCTCATATTTCGTCAAAATTGGATATAGGTACTTATGGGAATGGGCGGTCGCAAGGTAACAAATAGACCGACACAGTTATATTATTACTATGGATTAGTTAGAATTACGCATAGAGTCTACCAGCAATATTTTAGTACCTATACTAATTAATTACTAGTAGGTACTTATATTATCTCGCAGCGTCACTAATACTAACCACTTGATAGATTGATGGACTAATGTGGACAAGTCACAAAGTACATACGGATTAGTTCGAATTACGCATAGAGTCTACTAACAATTTAGTATAGCTAGACCTATACTAATTAATTACTAGTACGTACTTATATCTCGCCTCGTCACTAATACTAACCACTTGCTAGATTGATAGAATAATGTGGACAAGTCACAAAGTACATACGGATTAGTTAGAATTACGCATAGAGTCTACTAGCAATTTAGTATAGCTAGACCTATACTAATTAATTACTAGTACGTACTTATGTCTCGCCTCGTCACTAATACTAACCACTTGCTAGATTGATAGAATAATGTGGACAAGTCACAAGCTCTCACTGAGGAAAGTGGCGAGCACGAGCCAGGGTTGAACTCGTTTTATTTTTCCATTACCTACACACAATGTATCAACACGAGTAACAGGCGTGATGTTCGGTAATCTATGCTAATAGGCGGCGAGTGCTTTGTGATAAACATTGTGTGCACAGCTATCCGGTTCTAACCGGCTAGATATTTTTTGGTCATCGATTAGAACAATTTTGTTGCTATATACTTACCTGAATATTATGGATAAGGCACACTGTTAAAAAAGCGATACGTAGACGTTAGGGTACCAATGTGCTATAGCACTCTATCCCCGGAGAGAAATTAGCACAGTGCTTTCTCTGTTACATAATCCCATAATGACAAAGACAAAGACCCAATGGGCGTTCGCCATTTTGAGTGGCCAACCAATCACATACATGTCTTCAAAAAACATTCGAAATCCAATTCTAAGCATCTCGAATTGAAATTTTTTCTGTTCGTCGAGTAGATCTTCAGGTCCTGATCATCTTTAGCCAAGAAACTCTCTCATCTCTTATACTTTGTGAGATAGACATCGACGAAATGTGTATGGGTGCCATCTTGAACCCGCAATTTTGGATTTTTTTTCAGCTCACTACCAACTGGATGAGGTTTCGAGTGATATTTGTTTGAGCACTCCCCACCTGTCTTCTATACCCTGGCCGTGCTCCTCACCCGTCTTTAAATCCTCAATCATCAGCTCTCTCCATATTTTTCCTCTGAATGAATTTTTATCCTCTATACGAAACCATCAGTGAAAGAAAATTTTTTCATACAAATTTTTTTAGGAGAGGTGATCAATGAGTGAGTGTGTCAGTCAGTCAGTCAGTCAGTAAAACAGCACGAGCAGCTATAAATATATTAAAATACTAAGTAGGATCGTAAAATTGTCTCGTCCTCAAATATCAAGGACATTGTATCATTGTATTGTACTATTTTCCAACAATGTGCTTTAAACTCATTCCAATGAACAAAACGGAAAATCACAAAAACGTGTGTCTAATTCAGTCCTTTTGCGAGTAGGTACAGTGATGTAGTTATCTCATAACTCTATGAGTAGGTAGATATAAAATAATTATTAAATATTTATATATTATATATAATATAATTAAATATAAAGTAAGTAGGTATATTGTAATATCCCTACCATTGACTTATATATTACTTCGTAAAGACAGGGCCATTGAACAAGCAAAATGGCACCGATTCATTGGTCCTAAAATGTTTATTTCGCAACCTCAGTGACGTCTGGACTTCAAACGGGTCGTTAATTAGTATCTAAGAGGTGGCGCTGACTTATTTGGTTCCAAAACCGTGAAAATTTTTGTTCGCTTGGGCATATCTTGTCATTTATATCGATGATCGCTACTAATATTATGAATGCGAAAATGCGTCAGTCAGTCCGCTTAAGAAGTTGCGATACGATAACCGATTTGGTACAAATATATCTTGCACACGGAGACGGAAAGAAGCTGCTTAGTGCTTATAGGTACACATGCCCGAAAATCAGAGTTCATACAGGATTTTTAAATATCTAAATAAACGCGATCAAAGCTGCGGGTGTCATATCTAAAATCAAAATATACAAAAGGAAATGCTGACTGACTGACTGACTGATAACCGCACAGCTCAAACTACTGGACGCATTGGGCTCAAAGGTATGCATATAGCTATTATAACGTAAGCATCCGCTAAGAAAGTATTTTTGCAAATTCAACCTCTAGGGGATGATATAAAGGGATATTTTGAAGTTTGTGAAGTCCAAGCGGAAGAAGTTGCGGCGCATAAACTTGTAGTTTATATATTAAAGGTCATATAGAGGAAAAATAATTTTAAATGAGTAATTTGTATTGTTTAACAGAACGGTCACGGAATAAAACGGACAAAAAATATCGCGCAAACGAATAAACAATAAAACAATTAAATTGTGAAAAATTATGTTTATGAGTTTGTTACACTGATTTATGAATTAATTTATGTTGGCAACTAATTTTACATATAATAGGCTAGTTGACACTTTTTTTAAGTAGGTCTTAAATGGTTAATATTTGTCCTATTAGATAAAAAAAATTAACACTAAGTATATTTTTTTGCGCCCTAAAAACCGTAAAACTTTAATTTAAAAATATATTTTTCTTAGACAGGCGAAAACGCTGTCGGCCATGTTTGGCCGATATAATATTATCTGTGCTCTGACGTCATGCATTTGTAAACAACAGCATAAACTCTCAAAGTTTAATAAACATGACTTCTATACTAGTTTACATGAAAAATATAGTAATTATCGTTATTGTATCATCCGAGAATGTAAAAACGCATCGATAAAGACCACAGGAAAGTTGTGGATTAGAGTGCCCAGTGAAATAAATATGCGTAACACGCGAAGACTTGCTTTAAAGGGATTCTATATGACTAACGACTGCAACCCAAATTTATTTTTGCAAAGATCACTTTGTTGTAAGTCTTACTTAATAACTTATTTAATTTATAAAGAGAAAACGATAATTTTTTACGTTTACTAGGAGTTTTTAGAAATATATAAAAACTAGCTTATGCTCGTGACTTCGCCCGCGTGGACATCATAAATTTCAAACCCCCATTTAACCCACTCAGGGGTGGAATTTCAAAAAATCCTTTCCTAGTGGATACCTTTTCTTTACCTACAAAGAACACACCCACCAAATTTCATGTATCTAGGACTAGCTGTTTAGATGTTTAGGCAGTGCGTTGATATAAAAGTTAGTCAGGACTTTAAATTTTATATATATTTCTTTGTTTACATATTTAATGACGTCACATCATGGCTGACAGCGTTTTCAGCGTTTCAAATAAAAATAAAAACTGTATTTTTTAAAATTGGATTTATATATCCATCCTGCGTTTTTAATAATTGTTATTGATATATTTCGTTGTCTTAAACAAAATACTATAAAAAATTATGATTTATTGGACGAAATTAGATATGAGTCAAGTAGCCTCTAAGCAGATTCATAGCTCCATGATTTTATTTAACAAACCTGACTACGATGAAATAATTCGCTCAATAGATAGATGGTTTAATCACAAAGACATAATAATAATCTTTAAAAATTCAGCTTCCCTATGTTTGTGACCACAAATTAGTAGATATATTGACTTGTTTTTTTTACATAACGTTGCATTTCTATATAAGAGTGTAACTCCTATAAAATGTTTCAATAGTTCAACGGTTAAAGGGCGGACTAAAATCCGAAAGGTTATCGGTTCCAAACCCACCAGGTACACTTTTGCCAGACTCACTCCTAGCACAAGCTTAACGTTTAGTTGGAGGGGAAAGGCAAATATTTGTCATAATAATAAACATGGCTTTTTTTATTAACTTCCTATCCCGAAGTTTCCACGGAGATGGAAATTATTTATTGGATTAGTTATAATTAATATCAGACTGAGCCGCAGTAAATCCTACCCGGTTTATTCTATTCTATTCTATACCTACAGTATAAGTACTGCTGTACACAACTACTTTTATATAAAAATTTACATTTACCACTTATAAGTATAACTGTACCAGACGACCGGTCTGCAATTGCAACTTACCTTGTAAGTAAAACCAGTCAGAGTGTAGGAAAACCACACTTTCACAATTTTGACTGGAAAACCGTGAGCTCTGGTTCTCTTACGGATCTTGGATTATCCGATTTGATTACGTAGAGAAATTCCAAGAAAAGCTATCTCCATCGTCCACTGACTCTGAGCTTTCTTATGAGGCCCAATAGTATGTAGGATGTTGTACTCTACGTAACTTTTCAACTTTATAGAACTCAGATCTCATTATTTCGTTTGGAATCTGTCTACTATCTATCTACCATATTATCTATCTTTAATGTAGAGACATAAATATCTTACGCGCTATTTTCAGGATAAACAGATTTGTCTCATTTTGCGGTGAAGGTAACATCCTTAAAGTGACCTCGGTGTCTCTTGAGAAAGGCAATAAATAAGATTAAGACGAGGAAAGGCTTGTTATATCACCGTTCTAGGATAACATGAGGATAACGCAATCAAAATCCTTATACTAAAACAGAAGAATTAATTGATGTCCAAACGAAGTTTTAGAGTCTTTTTATAGAGAGAGGGCCAGCGCGTGCCAGACCTTCATTTTATTTAAAAGTTGAAAGTTTTTCTGCGTATTGTCCCCAACACTGGGAGGAATCACGGTGGCTTTGGGAGATTAACAGGTAATAAAGGTGTAAAAAGTCTTACGTCAAAGTATAAAGTTTAATTTTTATATACGGAGTAGTATTATAAAACACGTCATGCATTGCCAGACACCATTAAAGTTGTCTGGCAGGGGGCTGTCACCGTTTTATCTCGGAAAATCAAAAGAATCTGATTTCCTGGGATAGAAATTACGGGATCCGTGAGATTTTAAATCCTAAATCCACGCAGAAGAAGTTGTGGAATTATCTAGTAAGTAAGTATCTGTTGTATAATGAATAATTAATGAAACAACTTTAAGGATACTTACCTACCTAATGGTTTAAAAAATCCTTAGGAAAATCTAGCACCTTCTGCATCGCATGATTTGAGCGTGTCTTCTTATCTTTTACTGCAGTCAACAACTCAAAAATAAAAAGTTATCTTAAGACAATCTGCTATCTTTTAGATAATAGGTAGGTAGGTAGGTAGTAGTTTATGAAACTGTTGCATATTACGGGTCTTATTTTTGCATTTACAGTTATTAAAATACAATTGTGAATTTACTAACCGAGCCAGCCATTTATAAACATTATATACCTAATTATGTGTACATTCTCATAAACTACTTTTTTGTAGAGTCATATAAAAAACCGGCCAAGTGCAAGTCAGGCTCGCACAACGAGGGTTCCGTACAACAGTCGTATTTTTTCGACATTTTGCACGATAATTCAAATACTATGATGCATAAAAATAAATAAAAATCTGTTTTAGAATGTACAAGTGAAGACCTTTCATATGATATCCCACTTGATATAATTATCTTACTTCGAAAATTGAAAATCTTAATTAATAGTTTATGACCACAATTTAATTTTTTTGTGTGATGTAATCACAAATTCACAGTCTTCAGATTTTTTCCACTAATGCCATCTATAAGACCTACCTACCTGCCATATTTCATGATTCTAGGTCAACGGGATGTACCCTGTAGGTTTCTTGACAGACAGACGGACAGGCAGACAGACAGACAACAAAGTGATCCTATAAGGGTTCCGTTTTTTCTTTCGAGGTACGGAACCCTAAAAATTAAATCAAACATATTTTGTCGTAGGCTATTCTTGATTTTACAGGAACCAAAAAGATTGTCGAACGTTTTCGCTGCTGTTTTTAAAATGTCGGGTGGAATTTCTTCTTTTGCCGATGTTTCTATGCAAGAACTGTTAAGTTCTATGTAGATGGGCATAAGATGGGTCATTTTGAACAAAAAAAATTGTGTGCTGCAACTCAATTTGGCTTACAATATGATGGATTAAGTGTCTCCAGTGTCAATATTAATTCAGACAGATTCATAGAATACAATTTTTCTTTTCAAGTTAAATGGTTAATTGTAAACAGATTTCGAAAGCAGATTTGACACGTTCGAAGTATAATTATAATCGTTCACGTTTACGCGCGCTTTCGCTATAAAATCCTTCCATGTATAATGCGTAAAATTTAACTCCTCACGCCCCATTTTAATTTTTTGTGTTAAATTTCATGGCAAAAGTACGATTTTAGTCCTTATTTTAAAGGTGCTTTTGACATGACAGTTCACCCATGAGTTAAAATGGCACATGAGGATTCATTTTGTACGGACTATAGTTGAAACTATACTCCGTACAAAATACCTCTCTGTCGCAGTTCACGACAGTTATGAAAGTAACAAAACGTCGAGGCTTCACCTACATTGGCAGGCATCAAAATATGTAGGTAGGCTATGAAACGACAGATATCGTTTCAGGATTAAACCGATCGTTTCCTCACTCTAGTTCACTCGGGTTCTGTCGTAACGCGTTTTCTGTATTAACACGTTTTCTGTATATAATAAATAATATAATGTACTTAATGGCTTCTCATGCAACATTTTAACTTTTTGCGTCAAATTTCATGTCATAAGATTTTAGTCCTTATTTTAAAGTTGAACCCTGTTGAAGCGTACTTTTGACATACCAGTTGAGCCATAGAGTTAAAATGGCGTGTGAGAAGTCATTTTGTACCTACGGCCTATAAAGAAAACATTGGATGATAAAGGTTATCGCCTGTTTGACCAGTTTCACAATTCATTCGCACTGAACAATGGTTCACTCATAGACGAAGTAATATAATCAGTCTATGCTTATAGAAATAAGTAGTTATTAAGTATACCTTTTAGGTAGAGTATTGGGTTTTTAAAAATCGACATCGGGTCGACAAAAATAGAGTCACTTATTCCGCTTATCCGCCATTTAAAACAGCCACTGTATACCTACCTTCCTACTCGGAAACGTGTGTCCATTTTTATCCCTCTCGGACTAAACAATAGGTCAAATGCGAGTCAGAAATGCACACGAAGGATTGCGTACCAAAATAGGTACAACCAATAACACTTTTTAAATGCACGGTTTCCCGATTATACATTTTCTCTGGAGATACAGAACCCTAAAAATTATTTGACAAGGTGGATAGACAAACGCACGGTTGTAAGGGTGCTGTTTTAGAGTGGATAAAAGGATAAAAGTAATAAGCCCATATTATAGCTTCAGTCTTTGAGAAGTTTAGCCCGATCTCACAGACAGATAACATGGGGGCCTTGGTAACTTGTAAATAATATTATTATGAGCTAAATAAAAGTAAGTTATTTCGAAATCAGAGAGATACCCGACACTTCAATTTTATTTATTTCAAGTAGGTATTATCTACAAGATAAAATACAGATATACCTATCTATAGCAGTTATTAGATGCAAATATAAATATAGCTAAGTAGATATCTTCTGCTAGGTCACATCACTCACAATATGTCTATCATTATTTTATCAACTATTGTTGCTGTACTATGTGTACAACCGATAAGGAAGATATGCAGTCTCGAGTCGCAAAAACAATGTACCATTATCTTTTCTATACTAGCTTACCTACTCCTAAAATAACTTTATACCTATCTATACAATTTAATATGGAACATTTAGCTACATCGCATTTGGAAATTCGTACCTCTACAGCATACTTAGTAAGTACCTACCTGATTTTAGTCTCCCTTGCAGTTTAAATTACTTAACAGAAAATACAATTATAAGTAAGTATACTTAACTTACGTCTTCTATCGGTCTGCTCATGAACAATAGATAAAAGTATTAAAGCGCAATTCCAATTTTTGTGATAAGATTTTCGTCTTTTAAATTTTGCGACATGTTTTATAGATTCACCTATCTTATCTTTAAGTGCTCCTTATTTTTAAAACCTATATTTTGTAATCTCGTTACTTACCATGCGTAACTAGGTAGGACAGGGCAGTGAACTACCTAAGTATCCTCCTAAAGTACAAACTAAACCTAAGCACCTACTTAGGTACAATTTGTAAAATGACATATTAAAAAAATCATTTTTATTTTCAGCAGGTACCTAAATAGTAATATATGCTATAAAAAGACTTATCTTGACTGACTGACTAATCTATTAACGGACAGCCTAGACTGCTGGGGCAGAGAAACATGAAATTTGGCAGATTGTTCCTTTCAGCCACTTAGGATTTTTGGAAATTCCACTCCTAAAGGGGATAAAAGCATGTACCAAAGCCCGTTATTTCCAGGGTTCCGTACCCGAAGGGTACCAACGGGACCCTATTACTAAGCCTCCACTGTCCGTCCGTCTGTCAGTCTGTCAGTCAGCAGACTGTATCTCGTGAACCGCGATAGGTAGAGTTGAAATTTTCACAGAATGTGATAACCTAATAATGTGAAAAATAATAACCGCCGCTATAACAAAAAATTACACATAACAAGATTTTCAAAATGGCCGCCATGAAATTTATAAAAAAAATAAAAAGTGTTGTTTCTTGTACGATGGTACCTACGTAACCCTTCGTTTGCGAGTACGACTAGCACTTGAACGATTTTTTAATAAGACTATTAACCATATCAATCGTGATGTATATTCCCTTTTCACCTCCAACTAAGCGTAAACTCACTACTTGGGTCCCGTATTGGCACCATTCGGGTACAGAACCCTGAAAATAGGCTTTTAGCTTTAGGCTAATACCTACGTTTAGATGAATAGAAGAGGCATATATTTTACACCGCCTGCTATTATGTACCTATGCCTATCTAACCTAGCTTATTAGTTATTAGTTACACGCACAGGCCGCAGATTGTCCCTGCACGCATTGCATGCGGTTAGTGCATTAAGACCAATTGATCAATTAAGGTAAATGTTAGCTGCTCTAAAGTCTAACTGCAGTTGGTTATGCTTTTCTAGCTAAGTATTTTTAACTGCAAACCTTAATGATATGAATGAATGATAACTATGCAAGTACCTAAGTATGGATATTTTGTCTGTTAAGTAGGTACAATAGACCGGGGATGTCACAGTGGCTAAAGAATTCGTCCTCCTATTCGGGAGCTCGAAATTCGATTCAGAGTTACGTATGTGCGTTTTAAGTAATTAAATATCACTTGTGAAGGAATCCGGTATGCCTGATAGTTTTCCATAATGTTTGCCAATCCGCACTTGATCAGCGCGGTGTACTGTGGTCATGCTCTTCATTTCGACAGGAGACCTGTTGTTTTTTTTTAAAGTAGTGGGCCGGTGCGGCGTTGCATGATGAGTTGAAATGATTAAAGTATAATTCCTCCTAAAATCTTAGAGGCTATGGTAACTGCTGCATCTAGGTGTTACACAGGCACAGATTATGTATATAAATAATATATGTATATACCTACACTATTTCTTCATATTGGCCATATCGTTACCATCTTGATATCGCACATAGACAATTTTTTTTAGTCTCAATTAGATACTCGTTGCAAATTAGCAAATTTTCCTTCCATATCAGCTGATATCCGATATAAACCAATTTTTACGAATGCGTTAATTCAATCACTCAGCATCCAGTCTGTTAATACGTTGATCACGTACCAATGTAGCTATACGGATCTATATCCGTACTAGCTGATGCCCGCGACTTCGTCCGCGTGGATTTACGTTTTTCAAAATCCTGCGGGAACTTTGATTTTCCGGGATAAAAAGTAGCCTATGTTTTAATCCAGGGTATAATATATCTCTATTCCAAATTTCAGCCAAATCCGTCCAGTAGTTTTTGCGTGAAGGAGTAACAAACATACACACACACACACACACATACAAACTTTCGCCTTTATAATATTAGTCGGGATAGATAGTAGGTACTTACTTATTGGCTGTATCAATAGACCGTAAATTATAATGCAATCAATGATTTATTGCTGGCAGTGTACTAAAATTATGTAGGTACTAGCTGATGCCTGCGGCTTCATACGCGTGGATTTAGATTTTTAGAAATCCAATGGGAACTCTATGGATTTTCCGGGATAAAAAGTAGCCTATGACACTCTAGGTCTTCATCTCTGCCGCCCATACAAAAAATCACGTCAATACGTTGCACCGTCGCGACGTGATTGAAGGACAAACCAACAATTTAATCGCAATTATAATAAGGGTAGGTACTGGTTAAAATTAAACCTGTTAATTAATTATAGAACTAGCTGATGCCATGGATAAAGACCTGAAGAGTGACATAGGCCACTCCTTTTTATCCCGGAAAATCAGATTTGTTTGGGGATTTTTAAAAACGGGATTGTTAAAAACCTAATTCCACGCGGACGAAGTCGCGGGCATCAGCTAGTGATAATATATAAAATAGGTAGATTGGTAGGTTTAGGTACCTATAGTTACTGCAAAAGAGAAGTCAGCAAGCGAAGATAAACTGGATAATTGGCATGAGGGGAGTCACTGTAGTAACCTCTAACCTAGAACTGCGACATCCGTTCGATATAATATAAACGTACCTACTCACTCGCGGTATAAAATAATACCTATCTGTACAATGTCGGTTACTCTGGTGCTCTTACGGATCTCTTCATTTCTGATTTGGTCATGTAGAGAAACTCCATGCAATAGCTCTTTAAATCCCGCGCTGAATGAGTGAGCCTTCTTATGAGACCACGTCACGTTAGAGATCACGTCTCATATCCATAGTGATGATTAGCAACAAGTTTGAAAACTGGTCTACAAACATTTGTCATTTTACCGTAATCGAGCAGCAGGATCGAATCCTCGACGTCCGAATGGGAGGCAGACATCTTAACACTAGGCTATCATAGGGATTAGGGAATATGCAATAGGGTTATTTAAAAATATCGAAAGTAGGTACACTGATATTATATATTTTAGTTATTATACATATCTGCAAGTAAGTACGTATTTCTACAAAACATATTTTTGTGCATTCGGTAACAATTTAATAAGTATACATGTAATAAATACCACACACAACACAACAAAACAAATCGTTTTTAAATAATGCACTTCATGGGAGAGTAGAGGGCAGAGGCAACGCGTCTCTTCTAAAATGACGCAAAGTAATCTGGACTCTATCTTCACTATGAAATGAACTGTTATAATATCATCAAAATTAAAATGCATATCAAAATGAAACTTTTACAGCAATTTATAGAAATCCATAGGTCGGGTGAAAATAATAAGCTCTTTAATTTTTAGTTTTTTATTAAAGTAAAGGACAAAAGTTTGTAAGCCACTTGTGACAAATCAAAATAATATGAATTAAGCTTGTTATTTACCACCCGACCTTGGTAGCCTTACATAAAAATACAATTATTAAATCAAAAAATTCATAATCTCTGCTTATTATTGTAACAATAATATAAAAATATATATAACTAGATGATACGATATAGTTTTTTTTCAATCCCGCGGGAACTCTTTGATTTTAGGGAACCAAATGACCGGTTCTTCCACGGCATGCAAGCTATTTCTGTACCAAATTTTATAAAAATATGTTAAAAGGATGAGCCATGAAAAGCTAGCAGAAAGACAGACAGATAGACACACTTTTGCATTTATAATAGTATAACAGTATAGATTAAATAAAGTCAATAATACAAATTAGGCTCAATGTACATTGAAGGGAATGGACGCGAATTCCTAAAATATTACATATAGCATATTGACTTCTATCAATTAAAAAAATTAAAAAGTTACAAATTAAAAAGCAAAAAATCGAATTCACTGACCCTTTAGATTTTAAGTGTCTCTATTAGCAGAGATAATTTATTACAAGATAGATTGCTAACGTCATACAAGCTATATTACGTTAACGTTTTATTTGAAGCTCGCCTACAACTTCTTAAAGTCGCCGGTACCTCTTATTATTAATTCTTAAATTTAGAAAGTGGCGTTACAGTGCAAGCTGAAATGTGATGTATTGAATTTATTTAGTGCCATCTATCAATGCTCGAAATAACCAATTATAGATGAAACCAATCATTTCACATAATCGAACCAGGAATACCTACATTTCAATTAACGTTTCGAAAAAGAAAAGTAACTATGTATGTAAACTATTTATACAAAAAATTCTTATTCTTAATTAAGAGCAATATAAATAGACTGACTGCTTGACTGATCTATCAATGCACAGTTAAGCTACTGGACGGATCCAGCTGAGCATGCAGATAGCTATTAAGATGTAGAGATCTGCTAAGAAAGGATATTTGAAAATTCATCCCCTAAGGGGGTAAAACGGGGTTTTGAAATTTGTTTAGTCCACACGACGAAATCGCAGGAATAAGCTAGTAATAAATAAAATTTGAAGTGTATGTCTGTAATTTCGAAATAACTACCTCTCATATTAAGCTCATCTGGTTATTTGAACTGTACGATAACAGCTGAACCTATTTTGACGGGACTTTCAGAGAGAAGTAAGAGAAACTTTGCAACACTGGCCCATAAAAAATTTGGATTCCAACTCGTCAATCCTGATGCTGTAGGGGGCCTGACCACAAAAACTGATGGGGGTTTGAAACTGTCTGTTATACATCGATATTGGAGGTACCAACCAAGTAAAGACTTTATCGTTGAACTTGAGGGTCCAACTCCTCAACCCTCATGCTGTAAGGAAATCGTGGTTCTACAGGGTTTTTAAAGAATCACCTGTTTAAATGTTTTTACGAAATTTGGTACAGAGATAACTTTGCATCCCAGCCTCCGGGGACAGGCTGCTACGGATAGGCTACTTTTAGTCCTGGAAAATAAAAAATTCCCACAGGATTTTTGAGAACCTATATCACATTAGATTGAAGAACACGAGGCTGATACGCAAGTTGCGATCGTGCTCAAACCTGCATAGACATGTAAGCAGAAACTAGTGAGATCTTTTGATGAGTGTTCCGCATGTAAACGCGGATCTGAATAACATGCTCTCGCGCATTACTTGAAGCTACCAAAGAGCATACTCTTAACGTGAGTTACTCTACTTAGTATTTACAGTTCTCTCCATAAATTTGAATAATATTACACAGTGATTACGTCAGTGTCTTCACACTCATCAATATTACCCACACTCAAGTTATCAAGTAAACTAAGAACTAAAAGCTGGTAGTAAAATAGTAGAACAGTCGTAGACAATACAAATTAAGCAGTTCTGAGAATGATGTGAACACCTGAATCTGTATCTACTGGTGCGCTTAGTTGTCCGACTTGTAGTGAAAAAGCTACCAACTCGAAGGGCTTCTGCATTTGGCCTTTCTTGAAACGTCCTAAGTCTCCGTCACGCTTGGCCGAAGAACAATCGGAATATGCACGGGCCAACTCTTCAAATGTAGCCTCCTTGTTTATGATTTTTTGGCGATATTCTGTAAAATAAATATATAATTTATTCGAAACTATTGTATGAACCAGTAAAAAAGCAGATATAATTTGGTGATTGAATTTACCAAGTGACCGACATATGGATCCTACCAAGAAATAACATCTCTGCCCACTCGAGGTGTATTTAATAACAGTTATATAAGATTACTAGCTTATGCTCGCGACTTTGTCCGCGTGGACTACACAAATTTCAAACCTCTATTTCACCCCCTTAGAAGTTGAATTTTGAAAAATCCTTTCTTAGCGGATGCCTACGTCATAATAGCTATCTGCATGCCAAATTTCTGCCCGATCCGTCCAGTAGTTTGAGCTGTGCGTTGATAGATCAGTCAGTCAGTCAAACAGTCACCTTTTCCTTTTATATATTTAGATTAAATACTACTGAATATATCCAATTTTCATTGATAAATAATATTTAGTAACAAGTTACTAAAGACAGATAGTGCAACTTCATTTCAACTGTCAAAAAGTTGTCTGTTATATTCAACAAGATATATTTTGGAGAGGGTGCCCTGAACTTTTTGACTGCAAAGCATCGCAAAGGTCTACTTCTATATACATATTGCATTTATTCGAAATTTCACAGACATGATTTGCTTCCTTGTTTTTAATTAAAACTACGATAGGAAATTGAACGCCTTTCACTTTTAACATCATTTCAAATCAAGAGTTAATAGATATTTTCTAGACAAGTGCGCTCCACTTTTGGTTCCATCATTTATTCCTAGCAGATTAGAAAGCAGCCAAGCACTAATCTATTTACAAAAACTTGGTAGTCAGTGGGAACTGCCCAGATAAATGAAAACTTAAAACTAAGTAATACTGACTACCGAAAGCAACAACACTAACCTAACAATGACATTTCCATTAAATATAGGATACCTAATGAAATTAGCATGTCGGTGACGCGACCTTAAAGTTTTTATCCATTAATGGCCCAATGCACAAGTTTTAACTTCAAAAATTAATTCTAAAGATACCTTTGACAATTTCCAAAGCCTCTTCCTTGGTCCTAGTGATATGATCTTCCCGCCAAGAGGAGGGTCGGCGGCTTCCAGCGTGCTTGACAAGCAGGTGACTGCACTGCACTTGACTGGGTGTTTCAGTATCATCATCTTCAGCATCTACCAAAGGAGCTGGCTCATCGGGCCTGTCCCACTGAGATTTCTTCGTATGTTTATTCAAGTAGTATATCATACCTGTAATAATTAGATAATCATTTTAACCCATTGAATGCTGATGTTGGTCTTACAACCAAAGGTGCTTGCTACTATACATTTTTGTCAATTTACAGATATATGCCAAAGAGCTTTTGAAATTGTGTTTTTTTCTTCACTTGTAACCAGCAATAAAGTTACCATTTTACAGAGCCTCAATAGCTCAACAGGTAAAGGAGTGGACTGAAAACCGAAAGGTCGACGGTTCAAACCCCGCCCGTTGCACTATTGTCGTACCTACTCCTAGCACAAGCTTTACGCTTAGTTGGAGGGGAAAGAGGAATATTAGTCATTTAACATGGCTAATATTCTTTTATAAAAAAAAAAAAAAAATTGTTGTTTTATTTAAGGTGCCGGCCTATAAATAAATGCTTTGTTGAAGAGGCCAGCTTTATTTATTTATTCTTATACAAGTAAGCCCTTGACTGTGATCTCACCAGGTGGTAAGTAGTTAACTACTAAGTGATGATGCAGTCTAAGATGGAAGCGAGCTTGCTTGAAAGGAATAGGCAGTTTCATTAAACTCATATGCTGAGCGGTATCTATGCAGCATCATACCAGAACACTGCATGCATGGCGGCACTGCTTTTGCAGTAGGATGGTAACTATAGTCACTGCAGAAGCCTCTCACCAGACATGTATATTTCACTAGCTGATGCCTGTTTTTTTGTCTGTGTGGAATTAGGGTTTTTAAAAATCCTGTGGGAGCTCTTTGATTTTCTGGGATAAAAAGTAGCCTATGTCACTCTTTAGGTCTCTATCTATACCCATGCAAAAAATCACGTCAATCTGTTGTGCCGTTGCGACGTGATTGAAGGACAAACCAACAAACAAACACACTTTCGCATTTTTTTTTCCATATCAATCAGTACCATTTATAATAAGGGTTTAATTAATTAATAATTCACTGATTGTGGCATGCACATACACAGTACACCCTCCATACAGATCTGCAGTTGGCATCTCGCATAGAAGCCGGGTACGGAGACATCTATCACCATTAGGAAATCGTTGGGCTTTGTTCCCGGGAAATCAACCTCGAGAAAACTCGAGAACTCGAGAAATCATATGTGAGTCTATGAAATTATAAAATAAAACGATTTGCGTTTGCCGTTTGTTTTAAATGCAAAAATTTCATTTGATTTTTTTTTTCTAATTAACATGCCAAAAAATGGTGCTGTGATTGTAATTTACTTAATTATAAGTTAGGATAAGGTTAACGTTTTCATGTTGAAATTTTTGTTTATTGTTTGTTTTGTTTAAAAGAAAGAAGCTAGAAGTTTTAAGTTGATTTTTTTTCTTTTTAATGCTGTGCTTGTGCTGTAATTGTATATATGTATAAGTCACAAATGTCAGAATAGCTTATTTTTTTAGTTTTCTTTAAGAAAAAGAAGCTAATTATGTTGAAGACTGTCAATAAAAGTCCTATAATTATTTTGGTACTTTTATTTGAGAGGAAACCACAGAATTTGTTGATTAATCGCATTATTGGAACCGAAGAATATGCAAATCCGTACGTAAATGTAAATTTCTCGACAACCCGAGAAGACCCGAGAAATTAGCCTCGAGAATTCTCGAGACCCGAGAAATTGATAAGCTCGAGAAATCATGAACCCTAATCATTATACATCGGTGGAAACTTTTAACTTATGAATTTACTAATGTGGTGTCGGCGTGGTTATTTTGTTTTAGTTCAAAAGGATAAGACAGCATTTTCAATGAAAGCTTGATTTCTTCTGACATCTTGAACGAGTATCATCATTATTTCAACGAACTAACACAAAACAATATTGTTCTGTTTACCGTGGAGACCCTGGAGCCATGGAGTCTTAGTGCTTATAATTTTTTATGAGGCATTTCACTGTGATTGATAGCCTCACCTGGTGACAGAAGGGCTGGCTCATTTTTTGCCAGATCAGCCTGGGTGTCCAGCGTGGAAATGCAGCCAGTATTCTTGGCACTATTCCACACGGCCATGATTTGTATGGCTAGCTTAAGGTTTTATTGTGATCTGGCTGAAATTTGGAATGCTGATAGCTATTATTACATAGGCATACGCTAAGAAAGGATTTCTGAAAATTCAATCCCTAAGGGGGTGAAATAGGGGTTTGAAATTTGTGTCGTCCACGCGGACGAAGTCGCGGTCATAAGCTGGTATTAGTATTATAAAAGGGCAACTGTTATCTACACTGTAACTTTTTCACTGAAGGTATCATCATTTCGAAAAGTTTTTATGTACCTACTAAATATTTATTGTTAATCATCAACGTGGGCGTACTGAAATTAGATACAGTCCGTACAGAACCTACTAACCAGTACTTCTGCTTTTGCGTGCTTGCCATCCTTCTGGAAGACTTTCATCGTGACTTGATGCCATCTCAGATAAGTTGTTTCAAAATTTGCCTGCCAATGCAAAACAAGATTATGATCATTCAAGTCTTTTTAAAGTGATACCTTTGGATACCTACTTGTTAGTTAAAATTTAATTACAAAAATGATTTCACAGCCGTGGCGTAAAATTTACACCACAGATTTCCAGTGTATGTGTAATGTGTATTACTTTACTCTATGATTTACACTCAAACCAATCTGACGTTTAATTTTTAGAGAGAAATGAGAATGTTGTCAACTGCTTCCAAAAAAAATGCGTTACAGTCATCACGGGTAACAGTGTACCGTGTTGTTGTGGGCGCAATGAGGAATGAGGAGAGGATGACCGATAATAATCATTAATCCTCAGCCGACATCAGAACGTAGTAATTAATTACTAGGTACCGCCGGTAGGGCGTTGCCTGGAATTGATTGGGGGGGGTTAAACTTAAGGTAACTTTAAAAACGGACGGGAAATTAGTGGGGCACCTACGTTATAAAAATTCTCCCATATAATATAAATATAGAGAACAGTATTAACTATTATTTAACGAAGACTTTAAGATTTTGTGTGAAAATTTTTGTTCATTAGCGCGCCACATTATAAAAATGTCCAAGGCAATGTTTATCGTCTTTCTAAAGTTACCCAATCTCATGTAGATCTTGTAATGGCAACCTCGACAACCATAGTGATATTATGTCAGCTCTCAGCAGTCGGTTTTAAATTTTTAATCAGTCTAGGCCTTAAAAGACTGTTATCCAGGGCCGTAAAATAAATTAAAAAAAAAAAACAAAGTCTGGTTGTAACGGTTTCTAGATTTTTCTCGGTGTGAAACTACATACCATTTAGCTTCTGTGCCTTTTAGTGCCTTTTATTTCTGGTCGGTGCTACATACGAACCAATACGAACATTACGAATTTTAGAAGTTGGAGAATAAAATTTTAAAATCGTAATCAAGTTTGTTACAATTTTGCTGGTGCTCGGCTAAAAAAAAGGCTCCACTATAGAGAGGTTCACCACTATTTATTCACGAATATTATACTATATAGGTATAGCGGTAATATTCAGTGTAAAGAGGTTCATTTGCACTTTACACATCTGTAATTTCAAGTTTCGGAGACACGTATTTATAGACATTTATACAATTTTAAAATGATTAACATTATAAATAGAAAACACGATTACTACATAGATTTCGTTAATATTCACTGGAAAGAGATTAATTTGCACTGATCTTTACGTAATTTCTTAATTTCAAGACACGTAATCGCATATTTTATACAGATTTATGTAAATAAAATGAAATTAATTAGGTCCCTAGTTTAGTAGTAGTTAGTCCCATTTTTAGTGCCAGAACCGAATTGTAGGTGTTTCCCCCCTCTCCTTTCCTCGCCATTTACAAGTGAGGGAAGGAGTGGGGGAGGGGTTATAAATTAGAACCCAGAGCCGTAAAACCAGTAAAAAAAAAGTAGGGTCAGGTGGTAAACAGTGGCCCAGTAGTACACAGTGCACCACCACTCATATCTCAAAAACGCGACGTTGCTAAACCGTACTGCAAACGCGAAACAATTCGCCTTCTACCACCTCCCGCACTCCCCAGTCGACGGCGCTCTCCCGCCCGTAACAGTGGCACAGTGTATGGTTTTGTCCTTGGAGCCAAAAAAAGTAAGTACACGTGTTTTCATTTATTTTCTTTCTAGAATCGTTGTATATTTAGTATATTGCACTGTTTCCATGTGTAAAGTAATTGTTCCTTAATAACTTAGATATATAAATATCCTTTGAATTTGGTATGTTTAATAGTTATGTAACCTTAAAGGTTAGAAAGTGGTGTCTGCACACAGTGGCTCAAAATCGTAGGGTACACAGTGAATTGTTATGAACAAAAAAAGGCGTTAATAGAAGATCTAATACTTAATATAATAAAAGTAATCTTTTTGTTTTAGAATGTGTCGAACTACAGTAAAAAATCGAAAAATTGGCGGACATGATGCAAAAGAAATGAAAAAAGCTGTAGATCTTGTAAAGAACGGAATGAGTATACACACAGCAGCACAAGAATGTAATTTAAAATATTCAACTATGAGAAGATTTATGTGAAAATACTAATAAGAGGTGGACAACAAAAGTAACTCTGTGGAGAGGCCCTCGTGGCAAAAGGAGCAGGGGGAGACCACTGACAAGATGGGAAGATGAGATCTTAAGAACAGCTGGCCCGAAATGGGATCGTATAGCGCAGGACCGAGATAAATGGACATCTTTGGAGGAGGCCTTTACCCAACCTGGGGTCCTTACATGAATAGTAATAATAATCCTAACAATACTAACAACTAAATTATAAGTTCAACTAACCAACTAACAAAACATAGATAATTTAAACTATTGTAAAAATGTAAGGAATAAAAGGCTTTTTATTTTATTTATTTTTATACTAATAAGTGGAAATATAAAAATCCAAGCTTTAATTTATATAGTCAGTATTCCTAATTAGATTTGTAAGTTAAATTAGTAGGTATCTACTAGTTTGTTTTTTGTACTGATTTTATGTGATTGTTGCTAAAGAATACAAATATATAAAGAAATGATTAAATATTACTTTACTGTAGTTTTATTTAACGACATTTATATCAATAAATATTTTTAAATATGTGACAAATGTAGGTAATTAAAATGATGATTCACTGTGTACACATTGGTTCACTGTCGACTCACCCCCCGATTCACTGTGTACATATACTGGTACACAGTGAACCATTCGCCATCTTTTAAATAAAATAATATTACCTATAAACTATTACAATTAGTGCTGATATTGATATGCAAAACACAAGTTTAATAAATTACCTTTCATCTAATGCCAATAGTTCTTAACTACATTCACGTACGGTGGATCTACAAATGTTTGAAATTTTAGTGGTTCACTGTTTACCATGTCACCCTATTACAGGTGTTAACGGTGGTAACCTATGACAGTACCTATCTATCGTATTTTGCGATTTTGTATTGTGTGTCGAGTTTATTCTAAAAATGCTAATTGTGATTAAAGTGATTAATTTTATTTAAAAAAATGATTTTCGAGCTCTGAAATTTAGAAACAGTAAAGGGGGTGCTCCTGAAACTTAGAGTTTCAGGAGCGCCCCCTTTACTGCCCTCTATCCCAATGGATGGTATTGTACTCTATAGCAACCCCGTGCGAAATGAAGAAAGCCCTGTCAGAGGGTAACTTAACTACAATAAAGGAAGAGGACTGGAGAGAGAAAATACGATCTTGGACGCCGGAGCAATCGAAAACTAAGTTTTTGTCCGTAGCTGAATCCATTTACCGCTCTCAGAGGAATACGCCTGACCGATTTCATACTTGTAAGCGATGTATGTTTGTCATTGGACAAGCACAATTTGTCCCTCATGGCCCGACTTGCCCTCAATCACCGAAACTTAGATGTAAGGATCGGGTCCGTTCACATCGCATTTTGTCGCAAAAGGAGAAAGAAGAATTAGAATTAGAAGAAATTAGGAAGCATAAAATAAGGGCTAGTCCCTTACCCAAATCCTTGCTTGACGGGCCTAAAAACTTTTTTTTTTTTTTTTTTTTTTTTAACCTTTATTGCTGATAGTTTTTCTTTTTTAATATTTTTAGTTTTAGTCTTTACAAAATAGAATTTGTTTTGTTCTTTAGCTATCAGCGTGTCCTCTCGACACATAGGCCTCTTCCAGCAGCTTCCACTTTTGCCTGTCACGCGCTGTCCTGGAAAGTATTCAACATTTGTATCCTCCCATGCCTGACCTATGGCTGTCAAACTTGGGCCCTCTCGCAGAAAAACTTGCAGAAACTTAGAACTTGTCAAAGAGGAATGGAAAGAAGTATGTTAGGATTCACTTTAAGAGACAGGAAGAGAGCGAATGACATAAGAAATACCACTAAAGTGCAAGACATACTTGAGACAATTAAAAAGTTGAAATGGCGGTGGACAGGACATATGACAAGGGAAAGCAACGAAAAATGGACACAGAAAATAACTGAATGGTTACCTCGAGATGGACAAAGGAAAAGAGGGAAACAATACAGGCGATGGGAAGACGACATAAGAAAAGTTGGAGGAGCAACATGGAAAAGGGCCTAAAAACTTACCTGAGATTAAAAAAAAACCACTTACAGTGCCCAAGCCATTTCAATTGACAGAAGTTATTAAAAAGCCACCCCCTTCTCCAGAACCTGTTCCTAATTTTAGAGCACGACCTGTGCCCAAACACATCCTTGAAAAGCCAAAAACCAATCTCATAAAGTCAACTTCCCCACTGACTATTCCCGTAAGTCCTAAATTCCATTGTAGAAGATCCAAATCTTTGCGGATCTATTTGACAAAAAAATATCAACTTAACGAGTCAGAGAAACACATCATGGCCGTGTCCAAATAGAACCCTTGTCATTTCAAGAGAGAGATGAAGAGCTGAAACAGCATGAGAAGAATATTAAACGCCAACTAGAAGAGGAATCTAAACCTTCTACTTCTTACAACACAACAAACAACCTTATTAACAATAAAAACTTTAAACCGAAAAAAGACGAAAATAAAAATAAATTGTTTAAGATATAGACAGCAATTAAGTTCTTAAGGACACTTTGTTATTGTATCACTTTCATTAGTTGTAAGCGGTTGTTATTAGTTGTAGTCGTAAGACTGAACCTATTTGTAAGTTTATCTGCTGATCTTTTGTTGGGACCTAGTGACGGCCATATTATATGAAAGCATTAAGAATTATTGTATTGTTACGATTTTTACACGGACGACAGTGTCCTTTCTCTGTAAGACTGAACCTATCTGTAAGTTTGTCTGCTGATCTCTTGTTGGGGCCTAGTGACGGCCATATTATAATGCTTTCAATTAAGAATTATTGAATTGTTACGATTTTTACACGGACGAGTGTCCTTTCTCAAGAAAATGTGATATTTAGCCTATCATTTTTTTGCAGAGTAAAGAAAAAATAATTCTTGATGTTATACATCAATTAAATTAATTAATATGAATAAAAGATTTAAGTACATCAATTATTTTTTTATTATTTATCTAACGTGCAAAATGTATACAGTAGTTACGTCCCTTAGTAACCACAATCCAGGAAATTAGAAAAATTCTGTCTAACCAATAATACAGTACCTACGCGGCAGAAAATAATGTACATCGACCTTTAGTAGGATATAGCTGTTTTGTAGAGCATTTTCTCTGTCGTTGAGACTGACAAAACGCCACATAGGTATGATTGACAAAGATAACGCTCTACAAAGCCGAAATGTCATTCTAAAGGCCAATACACATTACTTTCTGCCGCGTAGGTACTGTACCAACAGTAAGTTTATAGTAGGTATATACTACACCAAGAATATTCAGAATAGCAAGGTTTATAAAATAACCTGGGTCATAATAATAAGACACCAAAAATTATTGCATGCATATTTGTTAGAAAATTTTCAAACTAAAATAAATTTCATATAAAATTAAATCATACTTAGTAAGTTACCTAAGCGTGAAAAATTGAATATAAACTACTTTACAAATTATTTATTGTGCAGTCTCCTAACAAACTTTGGTACCTTAGGGACTGTAAGTTATATTAAGCTTTTCCGGTCTTTTTGACCTAGTCAATTAAAGTTACCATGATATATTTAGGCTTTAAATTAGTGAAATAGCAAATTTTGCATGTTGGGGTGCCAGCCAGGTAACCTCCCAGTGTGCCTGGGTGCTACTGGTCCCTTTTGGATGCATCTGGTATCCGAGGGGAAGAGTAGTATTCGGGCCGGTGCACCCCGGTAACATGGCTAATAATCTCTCTTCGGGGATATTGTTAGCCATGGCTAATGACCTGGCAGGGGGAAGGTTTCTCCGCGTGTCCCTCTGACTAGCAGAGGGCACAGCGGACGAAGCGGAGGATGCAGTTGTCGCCCCGGGTCAGGAGGCGCACGCACTTGGTCGGTGCGCCTCGGACGTGCGGTGTGGGGACCTCGTGAGCGGGGTCCCCGGTGGATGTCGCTGACTGCGTCGCAGTGGTTTGCTACGGCGTTCCCGCGACCCAGTCACCAGGCGACGTTTTAGTGGGTATATACCTTCCACATACCACATACCTTCCTTCCAGTTGGTTGGCTGGCTGGTTAGCCGGCTGGCTTCCAGGAGGGGGTGATGCGTAAACGTATTTCCCAGTGTTAAAAAAAAAATTGCATGTTAGATAAATAATAAACAATTTAATTGATGTAAATCTTTTATTTAAGAAGTTTCACATAAAGTTTAGGCTACAAAATGATAGGATCAAAATAATGATAACATCAAGAATTATTTTTTCTTTACTCTGCAAAAAAATAATAAGCTAAATATCACATTTTGTTGAGAAAGGACACTGTCGTCCGTGTAAAAATCGTAACAATACAATAATTCTTAATGCTTTCATATAATATGGCCGTCACTAGGCCCCAACAAGAGATCAGCAGATAAACTTACAGCTAGGTTCAGTCTTACAAGTAATAATAACCGCTTACAACTAATGAAAGTGATACAATATAATCGAACAAAGTGTCCTTAAGAACTTAATTGATTTCTATATATTTTATTTAAGGAACTTCACAAAAAGTTTGGGCTACAAGATGATAGAATCAAAATAATAATAGCATCAAGAATTATTTTTTCTTTACTTTTCGCAAAAATTTCTAGTCTAAATATCACATTTTGTTGAGAAAGGACACTGTCGTCCGTGTAAAAATCGTAACAATACAATAATTCTTAATGCACTTATATAATATGGCCCCAACAAGAGATCAGCAGGTTTGTTTTAATCTATAATACTTACACTTATTAAACTCATTAATAATGGGTCTGCAGTCACAAAATTTTCGGTTATTACAGTCAGTACGAGAACAGACCAGAGAAAGTCAATTGCACATTGTGCTTTGATTATATTCCAAATATTTTTTGTAATCTGTATAAAATATGCAACACCTCCTAATGCTTTCTGCATCAAATTGTTGAATCCAATAAAGCTTGTAAATATCCCTGTATCTATATTATAAATGTCTATATCTTCTAGTGACGGGAATATAAATAATGGCGTCATTTTTACAATTTGAAAAATTCGTTCTACAGGGTTCCAAATAATTTGTTTAAGAATAATATATATTGTGTTTGATAAATTCTTCAAGTGTGTCAAGGTATTTCCCTGGCATTCAACTACTACCAAAACTGCTAACATTATCGCTATAAGCACAGTATTTATTAGATTCTTTATTGTTTCATTTTGTTTTTGGATCTTTCGATCATTTTTGTCTGAAGCCCTTGTTTCTAATATTTTTGAATCTAAAAAAAACACTTTTTCCTTGTAAAGTTTCTTTTGCAAGATTCTTTCGCATGGACTGCATAGTTTGTACGCTTTTTCTAAGTGTGTCCTGAAAAAATATAACAATAATAATAGGCATGAACATAATAGTGTTGGATATAATTACGTGTGGTTAAACGAACATGTGGTTTATTGAATTGACAGAATTTCCCTGTTATATTTCGATAGCAAATTAAGTCAAGTCAAACAATAATTATATTATAGACTTAATAATTTATAATTAAGTTCTGTTGAATATTTTAAAATTACTATTATTAAATAGCCAAAATAACAATTCCTCCATGTAAATATTTATTGATCTCTGTATGAATATGTACCTATAGTCCGCGACAGGTTGAGAAGGCAATCAGGGTATGAGGCAGGGGATGCCCTGCACACCTGCACGTCACCTCGCCCGCACCGCGCAGAGGCTGTGCAGGTCCACGGGGCGTACTCTCCCCGATTGCCTCAACCTGTTGCATACTATATTATTATATTGATTTCATGCTAATAAATAAAACATTTATTTATTACTGAGAGGTACCTATTATCCTACTAATATTATAAATGTGAAAGTGTGTGTTTGGATGTTTTTTACTCAATTACGCAAAAACGGCTGAACGGATTTTGATGAAATTTAGAACGGAGATAGATTATATCCTGGATTAACACATAGGCTACTTTTTATCCCGGAAAATCAAAGATTTCCCACGGGATTTTTAAAAAACCTAATTCCACGCGGACGAAGTCGCAGGCATCAGCTAGTAATGTGGTAATTGAAATACCTGTAGGAGTCAATTTCTTCATCATATTTTTCCTCATTCATGGGTACAAAATTCGCTAGTTGTGTAACCTTAAGCTGTTGGTTAATATTACACATCTTACAGAGACCATTTTTGGACGGACTTCTTAGGAATAACTTGAAACTATTTAAAGCTTTCGATGTTTTAAGGCCTTCACAAAGCTCTTTGTTGTAGTCACCATCCTAAAATACACATTTATGAACAGTTAGATGAATCAGAATGTTTTAACTGACTATTTTTACATAACGTTAAGAAAAAAAAATACCTTCGTAAATCCATTGTACTGGTTGCATGTTTGGCAAGTCCAACAGTTACGATTAATGTACTTGATCCAAATATTGGTATTGCAGAACCAACAGTTTACTCTCCAATACAGAAATGACCTGGAAAAAATTATTAGTAAAATCACTAGAACAGCGGGAAAGTATTATTCAAATTTTCAGATTTTTTGGAATGTGTACATTTCACCTGTAGATTGGTTTGAACAGTGATATGATCATATGATACACTACTATAATAAGCATAGAGATCTAAGATAATAAGTCAATGGGTTTGAAAGATGAACATCCGGGACATTATTACAACGGAAAAAGTAACAATGATAAGTTTGAATTAGGAATAATGTTTCTTCCTGCTGAATATCAAACATTCATTTATTTTTTCTTTAGCTTAGTTTGAATTCGGAACTCTACGAAATAGCGCTTTTAGCTCACATCACGGTTAGCCATATCTATCTAATTTCTGATTTCTTACAGTGCTGCGAGCACAGTAAAGTGCTTACTTCCCGGCCTCGTGCATTAATGTACCTACTAATAATAATTTATAACCTTACATCACTTACCGTAAACTGATAATAAGTTCCCACAATAACAATATAAAGAGGATCGCTAGTAATATTATCAGAGTTGATTCCATAAATTGATAAAGTTTCATTTTTGGTACAAGTTTTGTATATTTCTAGAGATTTCTTTCTGCTATAGATTAGGTACCGGTGCCCGGCGAAGAGCACCGACCAGAAATAAAAAAAGGTGGAGAGCAACCTTGAGCAAAGCTTGAGCAACATTTTAATCTATGGTGGAGAGCGAAAGGTAGGTACCTAGCCCGTAGCAGTCACAGAGTACCTACTTTGTAAATATGTAGCAGTGTTGCCAAATGGTTGCCAATCATCAAGTTTAATAGAGTTGCCTTGCCGTACTCCATACTTCAGATTGCCGTATTTATAAAATGAACATCATAAAATTGCCGTATTTGCATCGATTATGCGTATTTGCTTATTTTTATTGATTACCTATAAGATACAGGTAACTACTAAAATTATTCTAGGTCCATGCCAAGAAGCCACTATATTCTATAATCACCAAAGAGTATAATAATATTCAGGAAACAGTTTGCACCTTTTATCTTCATCAGGGGGGAGACACTTTCATACAGTTGGATAATTTATAAAGATAGTACTGCCATCTGTTCCTTGGGTCCGCAAACTTTTCGACAAACAGTATGCAAGAGCCTCAATAGATGGCACTATATTACAGATTTCCCATATCAATAATTAACTACCATTTTGGTACAAATATATGATTCTTATGAGTTTAAAATACTTATTTTGTGACTCAAACATAAAAGATACTATAATACATGAAACACATTATAATTTTTCATAATTACTTAGTCAAAAATTAAGATAATAATGAAAAATGTACAATGCTATTTATATTTTGCATTCTAATTTGTAAGTAGAATTTTTCAACTAGTATCTGGCAGCCCTAACTCTATGTTACTTTGACAGTTTAAACTTTAAATCACTTCGTTTTCGTTTTGCGTTGAGTCGAGTTGTTTCTCCTCCGTATTGGCGAAAGTTGATGTGATATGCGTTTAATTTTCCATCTACGTTGAGTTGAGTCTTGTCTCCTCCGTATTTGCCGAAAGTTTTAGTGCTTCATTTTGAGATAGGACTCTATAATTGCGAAAAAGACGCTTGTTTTACTGTGATTTGTTATTTCGCGAAAGGACGCTGTTTTGTGTTAGATATAATTGCGAAAAAGACGCTTGTTTTACTGTGATTTGTTATTTCGCGAAAGGACGCTGTTTTGTGTTAGATATACTAAGTGTGCTGGATACATACCTATTTATCAAAAATGCCATGCCTTTGCGCCTTTGGGTGCAAGCGTACAGCCGGTAAGCTTTCATAGTAAATTAACTAAAATAGGTACTGAATTGTTAAGAAACACGTTGCACACTTTTACAAGTCAACAATTCGAATGTTCAAACATCTTTTCTTAAAACATAACTTAATCAAAACATAATGTTTTGCTTTACATACTTAAGTACCTACTTATATTTTGTTTAAAAGTTTAGTCTCATAGAAATACAAAATATGGAAAAACATCACACTTCATCATCATCATGATCAACTCATCGCCGGCTCACTACAGAGCACGGGTCTCCTCTCAGAGTGAGAAGAACTTTGGCCATAGTCTTCCACACTAGCTAAGTGTGGATTGGCAGAGTTCACACACCTTTGAGATCATTATGGAAATCTCTCAGGCATGCAGGTTTCCTCACGATGTTTTCCTTCGCTGTTAAAGCAAGTGATATTTAATTACTTAAAACGCACAACTGAAAAGTTATGAAGTGTGACATCCTAACCACTAGGTTATCACAGCTATTACCCTAACTACTAGGCTATCACATCATACTTACTAGCGTAAAATTCAGCACATGTAATATTTTTCCAGGTGTTCCAATGCATAGATTCCCCAGTCACGAAAAGTTTCCAGAGCGCTTTAAGACTTGGGTTACTCTTTGTGGAGGAAAACTTGAATCGCCTGCTGACTGTCATGTTTATAAGGAAAAACGAGTTTGTGACAGGCATTTTGTGGAAAAAGATCGCAACCGTAACAATAGACTAAATGCTTTAGCAGTTCCTTCGCTTTATTTGGCAGGTAAGAATTATTATTAACTGGTTTAATTCTTTTATCTATATTACTATACTGTACTAACTGACTCACCCAGGGCTTCATCCAGGTAAATAACTATGGGTACGGTACTTGAACGGTACTTGAAATTTCAAACTTATAAAAAAGATTTCTTCATTACCCTGCTTATTTTTAAAGGATTTTTGTTCTTAAATCCATATCCATATCCATACTCCATACTTTCATATCCATTTCCATATCCATACTAATATTATAAATGCGAAAGTGTGTCTGTCTGTCTGCTAGCTTTTCACGGCTCGACCGTTCAACCGATTTTGACGAAATTTGGTACAGAGATAGCTTACATCCCGGGGAAGGACATAGGCTACTTTTTATCCCGGAAAATTTTAAGAGTTACCATAGAATTTTTAAAAAGCTAAATCCACGTGGGCGAAGTCGCGGGCATCATCTAGTGTTATATAAAAAAAGGAAAAAGAGTCTCACTGGATATACAAAAAAGCAGGAGGATAAATTTTGAAAATGGATTGCTACTTTGTACTTTTCCATTCAAAGATATTAAATTACTATTACACCTTTTAATATAATGTATTATACATTTTCAGGCATACCAGAGTCTATAAACAGCAGCAGCTTCTCTCAAGCTTCTACATCTCTTCTGTCAAGCACTGGTAAGTTATATTATTTAACATTGAAAGATTCACAATTTTCATCTTTAAAATCCTAATATAAAGAAATAAAGTTTGTAAGTCTGTTTGTAGGAAATCTCTGGAACTACTGAACCAATTTTGAAAATTCTTCCTCCAATAGAAAGCTACATTATTCTTGAGTGACATATTTTATTTTCAAAAAAATTGGAGATCCCTATGAAGATTTGTACTTAGCTACCTGTGCGAAGCTGACGCGGTTTACTAGTAATCTATAATATTAGAGCTGAAGATGGGAACAGACTTTAACGATCAAATTCTAAATCCGTTACTGTATTTCCGTTAGATATATATTTTACGAGAGTTTCAATCAGTACCTTGCCGATGGACTTAACATTTGAAACACATTGAATAATATACTTAACCAACTTCAAAGTTTTGAAGTTACAAGCAACACAAAAATGGATTGCTACTTTGTACTTTTCTATTCAAAGATATTAAATTACTATTACACCTTTTAATATAATGTATTATACATTTTCAGGCATACCAGAGTCTACAAACAGCAGCAGCTTCTCTCAAGCTTCTATATCTCTCCTGTCAAGCACTGGTAAGTTATATTATTTACATTGATAGTTTCACAATTATTTTCATCTTTAAAATCCTAATATAAAGAGATAAAGTTTGTAAGTTTGTGTGGAAGTAACCTCTGGAACTAATGAACCAATTTTGAAAATTCTTCCTCCAATTGAAAGCTACATTATTCTTGAGTGACATATTTTATTTTTAAAAAAATTGGATATCCCTATGAAAATTTGTACTAAGCTACCTGTGCGAAGCTGACACGGGTCACTAGTAATCTATAATATTAGAGCTGAAGATGAGAACAGACTTTAATGATCAAATTCTAAATCCGTTACTGTATTTTCATTCCATCATTTTATATATTTAAAAACTAAGCAACTAAGTAACCATTCGACTTGATTTTTGGCAGTCGAAAGGACGGAGAGTAACATAGGCTACTTTTTATCCCGGAAATCCAAAGAAAATAAAAAATGAAATTAGCGAAACATAACTTACAGACCTGAATGTAAAATATGTATTAATTGTTTTTATTTTTTCTAGTTACAGAAATACCTTTGTCTGAAGCACTTGAGCCTGAAATGAAAAATCCTGTGAGACCATCATCAAAATCAAGAAATACAGGTAAAGGATACTATGCATAAAAACCTTTAAAAGGGGTTTGAATATTTTAGTATGGAGCCTGGCCTACCTAATAGTCTGCCATTTTCTTTTTTTCCTAAATAGCAGCCACGCAAAAAATCTGTATCAATCAATACAAACAAGACGTATTGTATGAGACAAAATCTTCCAAAGTATCACTGTTTCTGAGATATAATAGAGAGATAAGCCCTCACTTAATCTGCATGTGGCAGATGGCTCATGAGATGGATAAACAAAAATATACAATACATAGGCATAATCTAAAATTATTTTCGTTTCAGACAAAACTTCACATACTGCAGACACAGTTCGTGTATTGGAGGAACACAATTACTATTCTGTGAGCAGAGAAAGACGACTAGCTTCTAAAAAACGTAGGTTTATTTTATTTTTTATTTTATTTAACAGGAAAACTTACAGCTAATATGAAAAAATGAATAGGTAAAAACAGATGAAGATTGAAGCTAATGACAAGTTTTCACAGATAGAATAAACATAAAAAAAAAACAAAAAAAACTCGACTGGGGGAGAGAAAATTCAGGGAAAAGTAGTAAAAACGAGATCTGGCCAACGAATTATTTAACTGAAGTATGAGCGTTAAAGAATTCATTGGCCAGAGCTTTTCTCTACTTCTTCTTCTTTGTCCTCGGCTTATGCCGCTACACGGGGCCGGCTTTCCTTATCATGCGACGCCATTTGCCTTCCCATGATAAGTATAGTCAGTTGGTTTCTGTTTTATGGCCGGTTGCCACCTGACGCCAAGGGTGTAACCCACTACAGGGTTCGTTCGCTGTCATTGGTCCGTCAGGGGCTCATGTGCCGCCATCCGTACTGAGCACTCCACCCTGAACAACTAGCATGCACGCAGCCTCTACTTCGAATATGTCGAAGAACCTTCCGTGCGGGGTTCGTTGACGGAGTATCCATCTCCGGTCATGTGGTCCCCGGGAGGTATTTTATTTCCTTCCTACCCTATGGAGGTTTGCCCTCCATCGGGTATCCCCCAATTGGCCACCTGGGGACGCGTCCTCCGAGGAATCGGGCTGCCCCGAGGAAGGTTTATTTTCTCTACTATATCTTAAAAAATACTGAGTGCTGACTTCCTTAACAACTTTTAAGTGTACTTATTTTATTATTATTTTTAGGTTCTGAAAAACCACAGGGATTCAACTGCGCTCAAGTCAGCAATATGCGTACCGAAATAAAGCGGCTACGAAGCGAAATTTGCCGTTTGAAGAGGAATGGCAAGTTCGTGTCAAGGTTGAACAATGCACATAAATTGTTGGAAAGTGAGACATTTCAGCACGTGGTAAATAGGTTGACTAAACCATCGCAGTTATTTTTAAATATGCAACTACAAAGTATTAAAAAATCTAAAGGCAGACGTTTTACAACACCTGAAAAAGTTTTGTGTTTGTCAATATATAAAAAAAGTCCAAAATGCTATACCTTTCTACAACGAACATTTACACTGCCTTCAGCGAAAGCTATGAAAAGATTATTGAGCAGAATAAAGTTATGTCCTGGCATAAATCCAATCATTTTTGAGAAAATTAAAAAGACTGTAGCAAAAATGTGCACTACAGATAAACTATGTAGTTTGTCATTTGATGAAATGTCCATAAGTGCACAAATAAATTATAATAACCAAAAGGACACATTTGAAGGCTTTGCCTGTAACAATGACGATCAGTTTGCTGACCATGCTCTTGTTTTCATGATCAAGGGAGTCAAACAAAATTTTAAGCAACCTATTGCATATTATTTCACTAGTTGTTTGAAAAAGATGGAATTAAAAAGTATTTTGAAAACAGTCATCCGCCATGCTCACGACTCTGGTTTAATTATAATAAATACAGTATGTGACCAAAGTACTGTAAATGTCAGTGCTATAAACGAGCTGGTTGAAGAAACAAAAGCAGCCCGTTTGAGAAAAGGAGTCGAGTGGCGGTATGACTATTTTTCTGTTAAGGGTCGTAAAATCATTCCTCTGTTTGATACTCCCCATTTAATAAAAGGTATCAGAAATAATTTGCTTACCAAAGATTTATTATATACAACAAAAAATAAAGAAAAAGTTGTAAAGTGGGAGTATTACCAAAAGGTTTATGGTGCCGATAAATCATATGGGGAACTTAAATTACTTCATAAAATTACTGAGGAGCATATTGATCCTGAAAAAATTAATAAAATGAGAGTGAAGACTGCAACACAGATTTTCAGCCACAGTGTTGCAGTTGTTACTGACCACCTGACTGCAAGGGGAGATCTACCAGAGGAATGTAGACAACTAGTAGATATTACGCTTCTACTTAATAATTTGTTTGACTCCTTAAATGTGAGTACTTTAAATATACCAGATGGAAAAGTTTTTAAGGGGGCGGTCAAATACAATTCGCCCCACCATGAATTATGGAAAGAAAGCAAAAAGGTTTTCAAGACTGTAAAATTTTTACAAAAAAAAGTTTCAGGGAATAAAATTCGATTAATTGAAAAAATTGTGCCATCAATCACGAATCTTATCAAAACCATAGAGGGCATGGAAGCAATATGGCAAGTGTTAACAAAAAAGTATGGTTTAGACGCAATGTTGACAAGAAATTTTAATCAAGACCCTGTTGAAAATTTTTTTGGGAATATCAGAAGTTACGGAGCAAGGAATAATGCCCCTAACACCATTTGTTTTGAAGGGGCATTTAAAGCGTTACTTTTAAATAATTATAGCGCTCCTCATTCGAGGAGAGCAAATTGTGAAGAAGATGGGAATGAATGTTTGCAAAATTTAGATTTTTTTTTAAGAGGAAATTGCAACACCTCTCTTCCAGAAGAAACTTCTGATATTCCCGAAGAAATACATTTCAATGAAGATTTATGTGTCGACATTCTACCCCAAGAAGATGCGGGACAAGGGAATTATGTGTGTGGATGGGTTTTGACAAAATGCCTCAAAAAAATCTGTAAATCTTGTCAACAATGCCGACAAACACTACTAAACACAGCCAATGAGAGAAATAAATATATAAAAGCAAAAGAATATTGCAACAAAAATTGGCTGTGTTATCCGAGTGAAGCTGCTGAAAATTGCTTCCATAACATTCAGAATGTTACAAAATCATTTTTGAAAAATAACGTACCAAAAAAAAATATTAAAAAGAGTATCGTCGTACTTTGTGATGTATTGGTAGACTACCCATTTCAATGTTTGACGCACAAAGATAAGCTAAAAACATATTTTTTAGATGCCACAGTTAATATCATTTTGTATAGTTGGTGCAGAACCATTAATCGAATTTTATCCGGAAAAATCACATATGGAGGTAAAGATAAATTTAAAAGAAACGCTGCTATTTATTATAATAAACGTAAACATTATAAAAATAAAAAATAACTTGAAAATTGAAATTCTATTCTTTTAGCTATAAATCCTGCCCTTCTGTACATAGATATAATACTAATTTTGTTCTAGTATGCTATAATATTGTGGCGAGCGTAATATTTTGTATATTTTTAGTCATATAATTATTTATTGATATTGGGAAAAAGTTTATTTGCTACAATATTAATTAATAGCAGATTAGAACATTATTGTAGTTTATTTTTGTATAAAGAAAGCTATATTCTGCCGTGTTAATTCTGTTTGCAGGAAATTAATATTTTGACGCCTACTGTGAGTTTTCTTTGTTGAGGAATATAATGGATATCATTGTGCTAAGTCTGACTTTCTGTGAATATTAATAATTAATAAACGTAGAAAGTCTTGTTAACACAATAATATCCTTAAATAATATTCCTAAACAAAGAACTTACTGTTTGGCGCCAAAATATTGAATTCCTGTGAACAGCACGGTAGGACAATATATAGATACCTATATAGAGTATACGTAGGTATATATATCGATTAGTGTCGGTACCAAGAACCAGATGGCGCTTCAAAATATATTGGCATAAAATGCCTCGAGAGGGCTCTCTTTTCCCTATATATTATAATACTCTTTGATCTTCATTCAGTCTTTGTAAATTTAAAAAATACATATTTTTATAAGTTTAACAAGTTTAACCATGCCAAAAAATAAAAAGGAAAGTAGTAGCAGCGATAGCGATGAAGGTCCTGTGGATGTAAGTTATTAATTAATTTGCATGTGCATACAAAGGTTATGTAGGTGCTTCTTTTATCTACAATAATTATTCATTATTACTAATAATTAATCTCCTTATGAGAACTAGCCGACATAATCGATTCAGGTGGTGCAAGACCATGGCTTGTGGAAGACCCTACAAGAGACCAGCTGTGTACGTCTATCGGTTGATGATGAAGATGATTAGGGTGTCCGTCTCTCTGTCTGCTAGCTTTTCACGGCCAATTTGTTTAACCGAGTTGGACGAAATAGATTGAGAGATACAGACAATGCCTTCATAGGCTACATACTATCTCAGAAAATCAATAAATCTCATAAAAATCCACGTAGTCGCGGCATCATCTAGTTTTAAAGAAATGCTTGACTTAGATTACTCAAACTCACCTTCATCATGATTCACCCATCACCAGCTCACTGCAGAGCATGGGTCTCATCTAAGTAAGGCTCATCTAAGCTGGCTATACACAGATTGGTAGACTTTTGCAGCCTAATGCATTAAAATTCATCTTTTTGTTTCATTAGCGTAACGAACCACCCGAAAAAAAGGCCAAAATGGGCTCAAGAACCAATGATAAAGAACCGACATGGGTTCTGCAAGGGAAGAAGTTAGTCAAGATCCGAGAATTTAAGGGAAAAGTATATGTAGACATAAGAGAGTTCTATGAGAAAAATGGTGAAATGTTACCAGGCAAGAAAGGAATCAGTCTGACACCCGACCTGTGGAGAAAGCTGTTATCACTAAGTAATGAAATAAATGAAGCTGTTAGCTCACACTGTTAAATTTAAACTTTGTTAACATATTTGTTTGTTACATTATTAATTAATTACTTGAAATGATGAATTAAACACAATATTTTATCAATAACTGCCTATTATTTTTACCACAGGAATTACATAAAACTACATATTATACTTATATTAATAATATTACTCAAATGTTAAACAGCTATTTTTACTCAATAATTTCATGGCACACAATTATTATACTATCAGCAACATAAAATAATGCTTCTTTAAATGTGGCGCATCATAGTAACAACATGTTCCAACGAGCATCGGTATCTGCACTTTTGTCAATCGTAATACACTTCAGACACAGTCGGTTTCTAAAAATTAAACTTGTGCTGTAACTTTAAATTATAATCATATTCGAGTAGATATAGGTAACTTTCAGTACCTTAGTCTGCTCTAACTTACCTATGTTGATAGAAATGGTCTGTCAGATTATTATGACAGGAGTGTAGACACAGATGCTCATCGGAACTTATTACTATGAAGCAATGCATCTAGTAAAGTGAAACATTTATATAAATGGCTGTCTATGTATGAATAATCCTTACAACCCATTGCCTAATAACAACCTGTTTGAGTGGGCAATACACCTACCTGACTTACAGCATCATAAATGAAGAGTTGTAGTTGAGTAAACTGGACTTCATATAACTTATTACAATCTCATTGGAACATAAGATGTTAAATAAATAACTTCGGCGGGGAGGGGCGATGAACGCACAACAGACGGAAACGTTTAAGTGCGGAAACCAGCCCAGAGTAAAGAAGATGTTAATATCAATCTATACTAAGGTCTTGTTGAGTGGGAGAAGGGGTATTGTGCATAGCCTGGTGTGGCTAAATGAAACTTGATAGATATAAAACAACACCCTTTAACCTTCATTAGGTATAGGTAAACCTCAGAACTAAAGTATAACCACATAAGTATAATATTTAAAAGAAAACTACTCCTTATGGTAAGATCCATCCCACTAGGTAATAATATAACGTTTTGTTTTCAGTCTAAGTATTAGGATTCCTATATTAAAGCTATAGATAAAATTGCAACTTATCAAACAGATTAAGTAGGTAGGATTTGAAATAGGAGGAATCTATAGATTTAATTATACCTGTGGCTATTACAAACACTAGGTAGGTAGGTACGTCATATTTTCTTAAAAAGTAGGTACCCCTTATTACAATACGAATGGGTATCTGTAATCTGTAAAATATTATTTTTCTTTACAAAGGTTGTACCTATTGTCAGTTAGGGCCCATATAAGTTTAGTGATCTGGTGAATAGTTTCGGAAATGAAGCATGGAACACCTCGATGGATAACAGCACAACTTAATACGTACAGTACAGGTTTCATTACATTTCATGAGAAAGGTTTAAATGTATTGTAGAAGACATTTCTATTTGTCTATGGAAAAGGTGAGCCCATAATAATCATTTATCCAAGGGTAATCCCATCTGTGTGATGCCTACCTGTCAGTATTGTTCATAGGAGCAACTTTAAAATGTACTGGATAGGTAGGTATAAGGTCATACCTAAAGTAAAAAAACAAGTATGTAGGTAGGTAATTTTAAAACTTTATTATGCACTTATGTACCTATACAATTAATAAGTTAATAACAGCTTAGTATAAAGCCACAGACATGTTTAATAAAATACAAAATGTAGATGTAATCATAAAATTATATTATGCTAGTAATTAAAGTAAATTGTAAATCTATAAAAACTAACTAATAATTAAGCTTATGTAAGCAATGTTAACAAAATAAACGGGCCGAATTGAGAACCACCTCCTTTTTGGAAATCGGTTAAAAATAAGATCTTCTTAAAAATGAAATATTTGACAACCAATGGGTACTTGCCAGAATACAATACAATAAATGACCAGCTGCGCGATTGCGTTTTCGGTACCTACCGGTGCGGGTAAATTAGCCTCATATCATCTTATGAGCTCTCACATAGAGAAATAGGTAAAGCGTACAAGATGATATAAGGCTATTTTACCCGCACAGAGCGTCACCGACCCACACCGACGCACCGGTACTGGAAAACTGCTTCTTTACACAAGCATTACCCAAGTAGGTATTAAAAGTTAAGACAGATTAAAATTTTACTAAGTAGACATGTTCTCTAACATATATATATATGTTAGAAATGAATATATATATATATATATATATATATATATATATATATTCATTTTTCATTGGCTTCAATATCATATACACACGCATAACACAATACTTAACTATAATAAACTCAAATTAAAAGATTGAATAACAATTACTCAATTACCAATGATCAATTTGATCATTGAAGTTTTAACATTGTACTTTTCTATTTAAAACAGTGCCTTTATTGTGCGTATCTAGGTAGACGCGTTCTGGCCAAGAGGATTCATCTGTATACCCTACTATAATAAGTCAATGTCTGTAATATTATGTAACAGCATGGACTTTTACCTGAATATTTGAAAACACTATACACAAACATACAATGATAAAACTTTAATGACACCGAGTTTCTGAGATCCTTCTCAAATATTAATGGGCAACAGCATAATATGTATATGAAATAATGGAAAGGCATAATACCTTATACAGTACAGTTCTTGCAATTCACGAAGGCAAGTGAACTTTACTTGTGGTTACGTCGTATACACGTGTGCGTGCACTTCGGACCAATCAGTCGCGAGCAAGCGCTCGCAAACGCACACATTTACTGTAACTTACTTATACTGATACGACGACACACAAGCATGAGCCACTTGCCCTCGTGTAATGCAAGAACTATAATCGGAGATTATCACTGGAGCTGCCAGTCCATTTACATACAACCCCCATTCTTCCCCATATTCAAAGCTGCTATGGCACTTTTAACTGTTTGGTCATCCAAAAACAAAGACCAAACTTTAATAATAATGTATACCTACAGCAGATACTTTCGAGAAACACAATTTTTGTAATAATATGTAATAAAAAAATAAAATATAGATTCAAATATGACCCCTTTAAAGGAATGGTTCCACTATCGGGATTTAGCAAATGATTCGGGTTCGGACAAATTTTGCGACAGTTCGGCATTCGGCAAATCAACTGGCTGTATCATTCTGGATACTTACGGCGACTGTTTGTGTTTTACGAATTTTTAAATATAACGCGTACAATTTAACTCCTCACGCGCCATTTTAACTTTTCGTCATATTTCATGTCAAAAGTACGATTTTAGTCCTCATTTCAAAGGTGAACCATACTTTTGACATGACAGTTTCCTATAGAGTTAAAAAGGCGCGTGAGGAGTCATTTTGAACGGACTATAAGTTCGACAAATCAGTCGGTCGACAGACGACACATTATGTGACAGCGAATAGTTCTCAATAAACAAAAAACAAAAAACAGAAGTCCTGCTGGATATTTAAAAAGTATAAACTTATATTCGTGCCATCCATTCGGGTTAGTGCAAATGTGTGGAACGACACGATTGCCACCGGTCACACAATTCGCGATATCACTAATCATTTGTTGATTAACGAAAGTGGAGCCTTACCATAAAACAGACTAATAGATGTGATTCATTAATTCAAGTACATATAGAAGCAGAAAAAATATTCAATATATTAGAACACTTATTTACTTATTTATACAATCCCTTTAGCTTCTTCATTCAAAGTGTGATGTTTTAAGGATTTGAAAACCTGGTATAAATCAGTCAAAGGCAGTGGAGGTTTACAAAAAGCTGGTTAGGTTTGAAGAAGGAAAAAATTACGTAATAAAAAAACACTAAAAATCCGACTGCCCTGAATAGTAACAGGTAACTAAAAAGCAAAAAAGCAAGCTTTGCAAGCAATTCTATTCTTTCAGTTACCTACCAGTTATTATTTTTTTTATTTTTTTATTTATTCAGATACAAGTTAGCCCTTGACTGCAATCTCACCTGGTGGTAAGTGATGATGCAGTCTAAGATGATAGCGGGCTAACCTGGAAGGGGTATGGCAGTTTTTATTAAACCCATACCCCTTTGGTTTCTACACGGCATCGTACCGGAACGGTAAATCGCTTGGCGGCACGGCTTTGCCGGTAGGGTGGTAACTAGCCACGGCCGAAGCCTCCCACCAGACCAGACCAGAAATTTAGAAATTATAAAATTCCAAACCCCTGCCAGGAATCGAACCCACAGCGCTCACCACTGCGCCAGGGAGGTCGTATTTATTATAAGTCGGGTTTTTAGTTTTTTTAATTTCTAGTGTAACTTTAATGTAGTCCTTTATTTATTACTAGATAATGCCCGCGACTTCATCCGCATGGATTTAGGTTTTTAAAAATCCCGTGGGAACTCTTTCATTGTCCGGTATAAAAAGTAGCCTATGTTCTTCCCGGGATGCAAGTTATCTCTGTACCAAATTTCATCAAAATCGGTTGAACGGATGGGCCGTTAAAAGCTAGCAGACAGACAGACAGACAGACACACTTTCGCATTTATAATATTAGTATGGGTAGTGTTTGGCGTTGGAAGGTTAAATTAAAGTTACAATTAAAGTAAAGGCGGGGCAGGTGTAGGTGGGATTATGTGGAATGGTGTAGAGTGGAGGGGGAAGGGATCTTAAATAAACTACCACAATTTGTACACAGTGCTAGTTTTAAGTAGTAGTAAACGCCAGTGTACTATATTTTCTATGATTTGTGACTCCTAACTGTTTTCAAATATATTATATATATTTTCGTATTCGCCATTTAAAGTCCTTTATTTTGATACCCTACTCGAGTCTTAAAAAAATTAACGCCTCATTTAATTTGCAAACAGCTTACAAATAATATAGTATTAGTGGTCAATTATTTTTAAGTGATTGCACAATAGTGCATTTACATTTTTTGGGGCCAGTAATAATGGAAGGATGCCAGCGCTAGTCAAGATTTATTAGTCACTGTTTAAGTTTTTAGTCACCAGCAAAATAATTTCTTTTATTTAAAAAAGAAATAATCATAAAAGTTGAAAGACACAACTGCCCTGATATGTAGAAATTTAAAAAAAAAATTATAGGTAGTTTCACTCGGGATAATGAAAGGATTCTAATGATACTCCGTACATCTAAATCTGTTCAGGTGTTTAGAGGTTATGGTGGAATAAAGAAACTCACATACATACGTACACGAACCCTGAAAACATTACACTTCTTTTTTTGGGCTGTCATGTAATAAATACTTAAACTTATCGTCTGTAGCGCCCAAGATATGCCCCACAGTTGGGACATGTGTGGTGAACATCCATGCAGCTATCGATGCAGCATGGGATCAAACAGCATCCACATACACCTCTGTAATACAAAAACATTTTATTAATAAAATTTTCTAGCTTATTACGATACTAGATGATGCACGCGACTTCGTCAGGTTTTTTAAAAATCCCATGGGAACTTTTTGCTTTCCTGGGATAAAAAGTTGTAAAAGTTGTCTTGATGTCAATTTCCGGGACGTAAGCTACAGTCTACAGATCTACCAAAATCACATAAATCGGTTAAACGGATGGGCCTTTAACAATCTTGTGGGAATGCTTTATTTTTCTGGGATAAAAGTAATTTATGTCCGTCCCCAGGATGGAACCTAGCTCTGTACAAAATTTCATCAAATTCGGTTAAATTGTTGGGCCATGAAAAGCTAGCAGACAGACAGACAGACACTTTCCCATTTATGAGTATGGATGTTGCAAGCAACTTCGTACGCGTGGATTTAGGTTTTTAAAAATCCTATGGGAACTCTTTGCTTTTCCGAGATGAAAAGTCTGTCAATTTCCGGGATGTAAGCTATCTCTTTACCAAATTTCACATAAATCGGTTAAATGGATGGGCCTTTAACAATCCCGTAGGAATCCTTTATTTTTCCGGGATAAAAAGTAGCCTATGTCCGTCCCCAGGATGTAAGCTAGCTCTGTATAAAATTTCATCAAATTCGGTTAAATCGTTGGGCCGTGAAAAGCTAGCAGACAAACAGACAGACGGATACACTTTCGCATTTATAATATTAGTATGGAAATATGGATTAACTATTAAACTTGTGATGACATATGACTCTGGGACATGGTCGCTAACAATGGGCCTCTTAAGAAAGCTCTGCACTCAGCAGGCAATAGAGAGCTGTGCTTACGTGATCAAATTATAGGAGGAGATTCATTTCATAGAAAAACCAGAGCTTAACGGGTTGCGAAGCTGAAATGGCACTGGGCAGGGCACAAAATTATTTTGATAAACTGATATAACTTGGGGTCCCAAGGTGCTATCGATTTCACACTAGAAAGCTCAGCGTTGGAATACCCCCACTAGGTGGATAGGCAACATCAAACGAATTCCAGGGAGCTGCTGGATTTAAGCAGTGTAAGACTGTGGCGTGAAGCAGTCCCTACAAGAGACCTATGTTCAGCAGAGGACATCTATTGGTTGTTGATGATCATGATGAGTATTAGAAAATATTTTCTTACCCTAACATAAATATGATGGTCCCAGCTATATAAGCAATAAGTCCTGGCTTAGTCTGTGTATCTGTATTCATTTCAGCATGGCAGCTCGGGCATATCATATGGGTCGGTTGAGGTCCCACTGGCACCACTGTGGTCACTATCGCAGGACCTGACGCTGATATTTACGTAACAAAAATTAATATGGTATTAAACACTTAGTCAGACATAATCATTTATTGAAGTGAATACTAATTCAAGATTTTGGGGATGCATAAAATCTTCAAGTTTGTGTTACATACATCCATATGTTATTAGCTTTTATGATTTACTAGCTTATGCTCGCTACTTCGTCCGCATGGACTACTCAAATTTCAAACCCCTATTTCACCCCAAAAATTTTCAAAAATCCTTTCTTAGCCTATGCCTACGTCATAATAGCTATCTGCATTCCAAATTTCAGCCCGATCCGCCCAGTAGTTTGAGCTGTGGGTTGATAGATCAGTCAGTCAGCCAGTCAGTCACCTTTTTCTTTTATATATTTAGATTCCTTAATGTTTACAGCACTAAACAGTCTAGTTTAAAAGCATTTTAGGTGCATAGCAACATTGTTGTATGAAAAATTGGTGTTATTTACCAGCAACAATAATAATTTCTTTCTTTTAACCATTTTTTGTAAAATGTATAAAATAATTCTATTTTCATTTTTAGGGTTCCACGCCTCAATAAACGGAACCCTTATAGGATCACTTTGTTGTCTGTCTGTCTGTCAAGAAACCTATAGGGTACTTCCCGTTGACCTAGAATCATGAAATTTAGCAGGTAGGTAGGTCTTATAGCAGATGTTCGGGGAAAAATCTGAAAACCGTGAATTTGTGGTTACATGACACAAAAAAAATTAAATTGTGGTCATGAACAAATATTGCTATTTTCAACTTTCAAAGTAAGATTACTATATCAAGTGGGGTACTATATGAAAGGGCTTTATTTGTACATTCTAAAAAAGATTTTTATTTATTTTTAGGCATAATAGTTTTTGATTTATCATGCAACAGTTAAAAATTAATGTGTTATTAAGCAGGAATAGAAGATATAATTATTATAACTTCTCCAGAAAAAGAATTTAGAACAAAACAAAATGCATTCTAAACTAATTGAACATTTCTTGTTCATATTATGAGTACATTTTGAAGTTAAATAAAATAATCACAAAAGGTTAACATTTTTGTTTGTTTTGCTATCTTTTCTATGTAATTATACACATAGCTATGATGGTCAAAAGTTATGAATGGTTTTACAACAAAGTTATAACAAGTAGTTTTCTACATTTGCTATGAAGTAAGTAGTCATTCTTAATTATGTACACAAGACTTTATATACATGTACCTACTGTATAGACTGTATTTATTATTATTATTTATTTCCACACAAACAGAAAAAAACACAATATTGGTTTCTTCGTGCTCGTAAGCGCTTGGCGGCTTGTCTGAGCACTGCACATTCCTCTGTAGTCTTATACTTACATACATACTATACATACTATTAATGTAGGTAGGTAGTTTTAAAATAAAATAATTATGTCCGCGTATACCAGCTTCAATTTCTGCATACGAGTTGGACCTCACCACGCCAAAATGTACCATGCCACACAGCGTCGATCTCGATAAAATGACTTGACGGTATATAGCGATAAAAGTCATTCTCCCGAGACCAACGCAATGCGGCCCGGCTCACTTCGGCATAGCTCGGTCCAATATACTGGCTAACGCGTATACAGGCTGCTTCAATTTGATAGAAAATTTTATTATTTCATATTTAATAAATAATTTTTAATTTTGTATTTAATGTTGTTTTTAGTTATTTTGGATTTAAGATCCGTGGCTGTGGCTCTAGGTCTCAGATTGGGAACACCACTGTGCCATCAGCACAGATGTCCGTGTGGAAAAGAGGTTGATAAATTTGGAATCCACGGACTCTCTTGCCAAAGGAGCTCCGGTAGGCTGTTTAGGCATGGCTCTCTTAACGATACAATTAAAAGAGCTCTTGCCACCATAAATATTCCTGCGCTCATTGAGCCGGCAGGGATTAGTCGGGATGATGGCAAGAGACCTGATGGATTGACGCTGGTTCCCTGGGAACGGGGACGGGCGCTAATGTGGGACGCAACTTGCGTTGACACATTGGCCCCGTGTCATATCAGGAAGACAGCATCAAGACCGGGAGCCGCAGCAGAAACAGCTGAAAACGGCAAGCGGCGCAAGTATGCCTCTCTTATAGAGAGTTACATTTTTGTGCCGTTTGCCGTGGAGACCCTGGGGCCACGGAGTCTTAGTGCTAAAAAATTTTTACGAGACATTTCACCGCGATTAATAGCCTCAACTGGTGACAGAAGGGCTGGCTCATTTTTTGCGCAGCGGATCAGCCTGGCTGTCCAGCGCGGAAATGCAGCCAGTATTCTTGGCACCATTCCACGCGTTCATGATTTATATAGTAATTAGATAAGGCTAGCTTTAAGTTTTATTGTATTAAAAAAAAAAAAAAAAAAAAAAAAAAAAAAGATCCGTTGGAAGGTCATTTATTAGCCTTGGAAGTAAATAATCTGTGGTTCTTTGTGGTTCTTTCACCATAAAAATTGTTTGCTTTTGTTGTATTTAATTTCAGTTCTGTAATTTTCCTGTATAGTATACATTATTTTGAAACTATAGAAATTAATTGTTATTGGAAAGATAGCAGTATTTAAAACAAATTAACACTTCACCTTCACTTCATTCAGAAAATGGAAACTGTTACAAGGCCACAATATATTAGTCATCACTCCAAATATTTTAAGGTCAAAATTATTGTTTTTCATTAAAAGTATCTCATACTTACAAGGGTGGTATTGGGGTGTATATGGGCTGGAAGGTCCCACACCTCCCACAGCCTGGGAATAGCTAGGCGGGGCCGCCGGAGGGGGTTGCATTGTGTGCCCGTTACTCCAACCATATGGAGGAGGATAACTGCTTTTCTCCATTTTTGAAGACTTACTAAAAAGAAAATAAGTAAACAACCTTCACTTTAACGCACACAATTTACCTTCTTGTGATGCAATACAATCGTGTTGCTATTTTTAGGTATGATTCCAACATACGTTATAACGCAGATGCTCACAAGTCACATATTCGTGATTTCTAAGCGTATATTCTATGAATACTGTACGTAAATTCATACGATCTAATTAAGAGATTGAGGAGAGATCGTACCTACCAAGCTTAAAATAATATGTGGATTAAATAATAAGTTTGTTTTTCTATCTATTTACTATATTTTTTGATAGTGAAATTCATAAGATTAATAAACAAGATTGAGAAACACCTTTACAACTTGACACTTGTATGCTTGTAATCTTTGCTTGTAATAGTGACAGATGACAAAATCATTTGACACTTTTTTTTTTTTTTTTTTGACACTTCACATTTTTTCAACTGGGTTTACGGCTCTGGGCTCTAGCCTTTTTGAGCCTTTGACTCTTGACAGAAATCCACATCATGGATTTATACTAGTTAAAGAAGAGTTAAAGCTTAGTTAACACTAGTTAAAGCCTTATTGGAGCCGATTCTCTTGTACACAATCTCTACACTTGTACTCTAAATTAACAGGTCTAAATCTAGTGCTACTCTTTTCTGCAAGCAACATTATGAAAAGGATAGCAATAGATTTAGATGCGTCGTTTTAGTTTAATTAGCCACATTAAGGATATCTCACCAAAAGAAAATTAAACTATTTTATTGTGATAAAAGTTATTTTTTTAATGATTTTGAATGAATAAGCTTATTTCGTGGTTTAACGTTATTTGATTATCAGTACCGTAAAACGGGGTGAATAGGAACCGGGGTGTGAATAGGGACAAAACTGGGAATGAGATTTGAACGTAAAAATAATACTCAAATCAGCTTAGAATTTTGGTAGCATTGTTTTTCCCTATAGTAGAATATTTAATCTTTTATTTGGCAATACTGAACCAGAGACAAATTGGCATTAAAATAACGAAAGCGTAATTGCAAAAACGTTGTTCAAAACACGCTAAGCCGTAGGTCTCAAAACTTTGTTTACTTTGACGCAGTACGAGAATAAAACAGTACAAAAACTATTAGAAATCATTAAACATTTATCTAAGAGGCGTCACAAAAGCAGATTTGTCTAAATGTTACATATTTTTCTGTAAAAAAGAAAAAATTGGAAACCAAGTGGTTTTGGCTTTGCCATGGGGATTATAGGTACGGGAAAGGGGTGGATAGGAACGCTATACTTACTGAATTGGAACGAATCAAGGTTAAATAGGAACAGTAAGGTTTATATATGGACAGGGCTGTCACTTTAAATATTTAATTAAATTGTTCAAAAAAAAATTTCTTTCTTGTGTAGTCGACTAGTAAAATTTAGTTAAATGGCATTTTACTGTTTAATATTGATAAATAAATAAATAAATAAAAATATTTTTTATTCAATTAAACTTTTACAAGTATAGGTAGTACTACACTACTTGTAACAGTTTAATTAAATAAAAAATATTTTTATTTATTTATTTTTGAATCGTCAAACCACTGATTCGGAATGCCAGCAACCAGCAAGAAACTCGGCGGTTGCTTTTTTTTAAAGATTTGATACCTACTATGCCATGTATAATAACATATAGCCTATGTTACTTCTGAATAAAATAGCTATAGAATATGGTGAAAGAATTCTCAAAATCAGTCCAGTAATTTCAGAGTTTATCGATTACAAACAAACAAGTCTTCACTTTCCTAATCTAAATATATAAAAGGAAAAGGTGACTGACTGACTGATCTATCAACGTACAGCTCAAACTACTGGACAGATCGGGCTGAAATTTGGTATGAAGATGACTATTAAGACATAGGCATCCGCTAAGAAAGGATTTTTGAAAACTCAACCCCTAAGGGGTTGAAATAGGGGTTTGAAATTTGTGTCGGACGAAGTCGCGAGCATAAGCTAGTTTTGTAATATTAGAGGATAGACGAACTTGTGTTTGACAACCCTAACCTTTTTTCCCTATTCACCCCTTTGCCATTCCGTTACACCCCGGATCAAGTATAAATAGGGACAGCATATATTTTGATTAAAATATACCAGTGATTTATCATTATTTTATATTTTTTGGATGTTTCCTTAGAATTCTTACAACCGGAGATGCTTACAAACAGTTAAAGCATCATAATTTGTACCAAAACATCCGTAAATTTCAATGCGAAGTTAGATTTCGTACCTATTCACCCCGTTTTACGGTACCGCCGTAACTACGACCCGTGCAATACCGAGTCGATAAGCTATTTAATAAAATCTATTTCTAATGGCTAGAATCTGCTGGAATGCTGCTGGAGCTGGAAAGCCAGTTGAAAAAAAAAGCACTATGTTATTGAGTGGTTATTGATCTGTGCCATAAAGGTAGTATAGTTGTCTGTGATTTCTATTTATCTATGTAAGTACCACAGACCAGTAACAATTTGTCATTATCTATGGTTAACAAGCAGTGCACAAGTGATTATATTCTTCTATCAAGTGATGTACTCTTTGGTAGTGTACTTTGACAAGAGCTTAGCCCTATGTTTCGATATTGTAGAAAGTAAATAAAATATAAGAAGTCGGTTAAACAGTAGGTATTTATGTATGTTCATAACAAATTTACAAGTGCATTTAATTAAGGATTAATGATTAGTTAAACTTCTAACTGCCTTTAACTTCAATTGAAAATTTACTATTTTATACCTAAAATAGGTGATGATTCATATTGGTTTTGTTTTCCTCATTAGAAGCGAAGAAAATGTCTTCACCACGCCCGAAATCGCCACGTACTCCGGTATTGCCAAAAAAAGAGGAAGAATCATTCTGGGACAAAATTGGCACCATCGGCCGTAAGAAGCGTATCAAGGAAGGTAAGTTTGCGTCTTTGAAGGAAGTAGTGCGTAGGTTGACACAGTTTACGTGATTGCCTCACAGTGTCACAGGTGTTACTATTTTAGTGGAATTCTTTTAACTGTTGATTATTTTGGGCAGTCCAGGAAGTGCAAGCAGAGGGGAAATATGCGATAGACTCGCCTGGGAGCCCCACAGCTCCGGAGATACCGCCTGAGGAGTACAGCTTACGTGAGTTACCAACTGTAAACTAAATTAAGCTCGCGATTTTGTCTATGTGGATTTAGGTTTTAATAAATCCTGCAGGCACTTTGATTATCCAGTGTACAAGTATCTTATTTCCATCTCCGGTGCAAGGTATCTCTGTATCCGAAGCATAGACATGTTCAGCAGACCAATCAGAGTATTACTCGTAGATGTCATCTATCATCAATCTGATTGGTTGAAGCATGCTCATCTCCTCTCAGCTCCTTTCAGTGGACAGCAACCATAATTTTTGTTTGTTTGCCCTTAGTTGATAATGAAGAAAGGGCGATCATAGAACCAAGATCATTAGAAGATCCAAGAGTTAAAGAGCTTATTCAGGTTTTGATAGACTGGATTAATGATGAGCTTGCAGCCCAGAGGATCATTGTGAAGGATATCAGCGAGGATCTGTATGATGGGCAGGTGCTTCAGAAACTTCTGGAAAAGCTCACAGAGACTAAACTTGATGTTCCTGAGGTGACACAATCTGAAGAGGGCCAGCGTCAAAAATTAGCTGTTGTGCTCAGAGCTGTTAATAGGGTAAGTTTATTCATACTTGTTATACATACATTTAAAAGTAAAAGATACTCAGACATTTTTTTTTATTTGTACCAAAAACATTTACAGTAAAGAGAAAAAGAGTCCACAAAAGTGGACAGGGAAGCACTTATCTCTATGACAGATCTCTACCAGTGACCTTTGGCAGTGCGGACATTATTATTTGTTGAATGAAAAATATTAGTGTTTAAACTATTGCAAGTGATATTCATTATAAAATAAAAATAAAAAGCTTTTTTATTCAAATAAACTTTTACAAGTACTTTCGAATAGTCGGATGCATCTACCACTGGTTCGGAATGCCTTTCCTACCAAGAAGAACCAGCAAGAAACTCGGCGGTTGCTCTTTTCAAATAAATATAAATGCCTTGGTCCGTGTGGACTACACAAATTTCAAACCCCTATTTTATCCCTTTATGTTTTGAATTTTCAAAAATCCTTTCTTAGCAGAAGTCTTTGTCATAATAGCTATCTGGATGCCAAATTTCAGCCCAATCCGTCTAGTAGTTTGAGCTGTGCGTTGATAGATCTGTCAGTCAGTCAGTCAATCAGCTTTTCCTTTTATATACATAGATGATGTCCAAACTCGCATGTAAGGGTCATCCTTATGTTATTCACGAAATGTTGTATATATAAAGTATCTTATAGATGGGGCTCTGAAGAGTTGACGCTGTAATATAAATCATAAAAATCTTAACAGGTGCTGTTTGGGACATCAAAACCAGCTCAGAAATGGAGTGTTGATTCTGTACATTCCAAAAACGTAGTATCTATTCTCCACCTTTTGGTGGCTCTTGCCCGTCACTTCAGGGCGCCTATCCGCCTCCCGGAGAATGTCAGCGTTAATGTTGTCGTAGTAAAGAAAGATGCACCCAATCAGCTGTCTCATAGGTATGTTATATTTATTTGTGACATATGACCAGGTTGATGTTCCTAATTAAAGAAATACTGAAAACTTCAACTTCAATATCTGTAACATCAACCTGCACAGCATATGTCTGCGTAGACAAAATTTTCTCGCGGGGCGCATGTTAGGCCCTCTGGTCACGATGATGAAGTTTTTGTAAGTTTCTACAATGTTTAAGTTGTGTTGAAAATGAGTAAATTCATATGAAGAAGAATTATTAGAGTTTACTTTGCGAAGTTATTCATCATCATCACCATCAACCGATAGGCGTCCACTGCTGGACAAAGATCTCTTGTAGGGACTTCTACACGCCACGGTCTTGCGCCGCCTGAATCCAGCAATGCCTGATTCAATTATTTTATCGTTGTCTGACTGTATGAAATACATTATATCTAATTAATTTTTTTATTGTTTTTTTTTCAAAGTTTTGACTTTGATGATGTCAAATGATTTATTCTAAATAGGTAATTAATTACTCTTTTTGATTGTCAGATGTTGGATTTGTAAGATATAGTGGTGATAATTATTACGCAAACTCGCGCGTTTCCTCGCAAATGAGAGAAAAATAATGCACAATTCACTGTAATACACAACTCACGTGTCTGGTGGGAGGCTTCGGCCGTGGCTAGTTACCACCCTACCGGCAAAGCCGTGCCGCCAAGCGATTTAGCGTGCCGGTACGATGCCGTGTAGAAACCAAAGGGGTATGGGTTTAATAAAAACTGCCATACCCCTTCCATGTAAGCCCGCTACCATCTTAGACTGCATCATCACTTACTACCAGATGAGATTGCAGTCAAGGGCTAACTTGTATCTGAATAAAAAAAAATAGCATTTCACAGCCTCGTTTTGTTTATCACTTTGGAAGTACTCTGCTTCCTGTCGTCCTTCCATTTTTTTTATTTCAGGCCTGTGGGGTGATTCCCTAACTCAGTGCCCAACACAGAATGGTAGCCATCGATGTCATTTGGCATTTATTTTTAATCCATTGAAGTTTTTCTACGAAAAATAGTTTTGATGTCACTCAGTGACGTAGCAATGTATAACCAACAAATGTTGTTGTCCAACGTTCGTCGATAGACACTGAGTTAGCGAATCACCCCGCTGGACGGTAATTTAATAACTTATTTTTACAGAACCTACATTGAAGACATCACGACAACCTACGATGACCTTGGTATGAAGTGTGAAAGAGATGCATTTGATGCTCTGTTTGACCATGCACCAGATAAATTACAAGTTGTGAAGAAGGTAAGCTTTTTCCTACGTTTAAAGTAAGCTTTTGACTGGCTACTAGTTATTGAACAGGAATATTGTATCTATGCATCAAAAAAAGTTAGTAATCAATACAAAAAACTAAAAAGGTATCAATTCTATTAATAGTTTCGGAAAAATGTGTGGACAAACATATGTACCTAAAAATACAATTTTGTATAACTGTTTGGGAGCCCTAATAGATGTTCTTATGTGAATGTATTGCAGTTTCAATAAGATAACATCCATAGGTGGCGAATCGGAAACCTCCTTTTTAACTTGGTTAGAATTTGAAATTAACCTTTATTTACAGTCGCTGATCACCTTTGTGAACAAACACCTGACTAAGGTGAATCTGGAGGTGATGGATCTAGACACGCAGTTCCACGACGGTGTATACCTTTGCCTCCTCATGGGTCTGCTTGAGGGTTTCTTCGTCCCACTCTATGACTTCCACCTGACCCCTCAGGAATTTGATCAGAAAGTACACAATGTATCTTTCGCGTTTGAGCTGATGCAGGATGTTGGACTTGCTAAGCCTAAAGCAAGGCCTGAAGGTAATTTATACTATTATTAGCTTATGCCTGCGACTTCTTACGTGTAGATTACGCAAATTTCAAACCCCTATTTTACCCCCTTCGGGGTTGAATTTTCAAAGATCCTTTCTTAGCAGATGCCTACATCATGACAGCAGCAGTGGTTTGAGCTGTGCGTTGATAGATCTGTCACTTTTTCCTTTTTAGTATATGTTTCGTTTACAAAACAATGCTTTAATTTTTTGTCTTACTAGGTATATTAAAAATATAAATACTTTAATAAAATATGTTATTATGTAACACTTTCTAAATTCACAATAAACAGGATCAAAAAAAAATTGCATCGATAAAATAGATTTTTTAGCTGTTTTTCCTTCACAGTATGCATGCAAGATATTTCATGAAAATTATAAATCTGCATAATATTGTTTCAGATATCGTGAATCTCGATTTGAAGTCAACACTCAGAGTTTTGTATAATCTCTTCACAAAGTACAAAAATATGGCCTAACTCCTAAGTCATTCTCTTGTCATCATTTTACGTTATTGCTTTTAATGAATTTGACGTCACAAATGATTTACTGATTTACATTTGCGCACAAACATTATAGTCCGGGAGACAGCAATGCAAAGAACACTATCATTTTATTTGTTTAATAGTTATATTCAAACTATAGTTCGCGACGCAATCGGGGTACGTGGCGGGGGGACGGCCCGCTCACCCGCACGTCTACCGCGCTCGCCCGCACCGGGTTAGCGCGGGGCTATGAGGGTGTTCGATCTCGACCTGTCGCGTACTATAAGTGTCATATAATGCAAAAACGCCAAACAAAATGCAATGCTGCCTCCCGATTTTTAATAATATTACTAAAGAATGCGTTAAAAATACACTCCATAGTTTCTTCTGGTAAATTAAACTAGTTAACGATTCAAAAGCACTTGTAAGAAGTCTACTTGAATAAAGATATGTTCTATTCTACTCTTCGAGCTTCGAGCGAAGTCATCGCTTTAGCATAGTTGAAACAAAGAGACAGGCTTCTTTAAAGATGAGAATGTGCTCGATGAATAGTACGACTATCAATTATTACAGCAAATATGTTCTTCATTAGCTCAGGATACAGGACAGCTTCACTAGCTCAGGATGTCTGGGAACTGTTTAGGTTTTGTGATATAAGTCCCGCAAATTGCTATTGCGCTGGAGCCATGTCTCATTAACATCCAAATGACGTCATTTTGACGTCAGCCGAAATAGAAATATACCATCAGCTCGAAACTTCATTCTAGTGCTGACGTCACTAAAATGGCGGCCACACGCATTAGCAATTTGCGGGACTTATAGTTTATTATATTTTAGTTGTAGCATGGTGCGGGTGACATGTCAATAGAACGCAACTTAGGTATGAATAAAGAATAATACGAAAAATCTTAAGTAAATTATAATACCTAGTCATTTTTTGCTTAAGAGTGTACCTACCTAGTAAACAAGCAAATATCCGCAAGTTTTAAATAAAAAAAAATGTATGAGTTTCATTATCATTCATAAGTCATTGCATTTTGTGAAATTGATTTTTATTCAAAAGTTTATAACAAGACGTATTTTTAGGCTTGCTATAATTAGGTATTTTTATGTATCATGTATGATTTAAAAATAACAGGTGATACCCGTGACCTCGTCAGCGAGAATGTGTTTTTAAAAATCCTGTGGGAACTCTTTAATTTTCCGGATTTGATGAGCCGTGAAAAGCTAGCAGACACACACTTTCGTATTTATAATATTAATATGGATTGTGATGTATCTTTTTAACAGTAGTATTATTTAATAAACTAATAACTAATGTTTTTTATGTTTTATATACCAATTGAAATTAATGCAGGTCATACGAAATGCAGAAAAATCTTACAAGCCTAAACCTAGTACAATAGTACTCGACTTTTAGTCTATTATGAACACAATAGTGTTCATTATAGACTAAAAGTCGAGTATAAGAATTTAAAAATTTAAGAACTTTTTTTTTAGTTTAAAACGATTTAAGAAGAAAATACTAACTTTAATTAATTTATTAACAACTAGTTGACCTGCTCTGTCTTCGCAGGAGGGGCCTACCTATTCCATAGACAAATATAAGTCTACTAAACTATGTATTATAAACCTTCCTTGTGAAATGTTCTGAGTGACTATCGGATTGCACTGAAACGTATAGATACTATTTTTTTTACCGAAATCGAACCTGTTACTTATAGAGAAAAAAATGAAACTACTATAATTAAAAGTCTTGTACGATAAGCTAATAATTGATTTTCTGTTAGCCGTTGAGGGGTTTAGTCCTTCATCTCCGAAAATATTCATCAGGTCTTCACTATATTATGTTTTACCCGGATTATTAGTTATGTTTTTTTAACCGACTTCAAAAAAGGAGGTTTTTTCTCAATTCGACTGTTTTTTTTGTATGTTTGTTATGCGATTACTCCGCCAATTATGAACCGATTTTAGTAATTCTTTTTTTAACTTCAGAGGTGGTCCCCCATTTCAATTTGGTGAAGATAAATGATGAATATCTCCGGAGATGGAGAGCGGAACTCCTCAATGGATAAGAGTAAATTGGTCGGTCGCTATCAGCGTAATAGCTTAGTAAACAGTAGCTTATTAACCAAGCATAGCACATTTTAATACCACAAAAAATTGTGAAATAATTTTTTTTCAAAAATAATTTAATTTACTACCGAATTATTTTTTGAAATCGGTGCCAATATGGAGTCCCAAAACAATATGAAGAATAAACTATTCGTGCGGTTAATAATTGGCACCGGCTCCAAAAATATTAGGTACATATTCGGCAGTTTTTTTTAAAATTTTAGTGTTGTGGTTATTGAAGTCGGTTCTTGTTTATTTTTTATGTCATGTACCTACAGAAATCGTTCAGTTAGTTTTATTATCTAAATATATCAAATTCAAAGTCCTGACTGACTGACTGACAAATATATCAACGCACAGCCTAAACCGCTGGTTCTAGAGACATGTAATTTTGAGGTGTGTTCTTTGTAAAGAGTAGGTATCCACTAATTTGAAAGATTTTTTGAAATTCCACCCCTAAGTGGGTTAAATGGGGGATGGAAGTTTGTATGAAAGTCTGTCATTTTTGAAGTTACATCGATGAAAATTGGTATTTCAGCCTTTGGTTAAAAATAAAAAGTACATATTTCACGATTTTTTGGAAATTCTACTACCATGGGTTACATAAGGGATGAAAGTTTGTATGAAAGTCCGTAATTTTTCAAGTTATTTACATGAAAATTGGTATTTGGGTTTTCGGTAATAAATGAAGAAATATATATTTCAGGATTTTTGGAAATTCAACCCCCACCTCGATTTTCTAAATTGCACCCGAGCAAAGCCGGGGCGGGTCAGCTAGTAACTTCATAAGTGATTTATAATACACCCTACTAATAATTAATCTATTGAATATACTTAAACTAACTTTATTAACTGTTGTTTTATTTCAAAACTACCAAGTTTTTCAATGATTTGTCTGATCTGGATAATATAGTTTTCATCAGTTTGTAGGTTTAGTCCATATTTTAAAGGTGAACAGTACTTTTGATATGCCAGTTGACCCATAGAGTTAAAGTGAGGAGTTGCACATCACTTTCTGCCACGTACTGTAAATAGGTAAAAATAAAGAAAAAAAACAAGTAATTATAGCAAACAGACTAATTTTATTTTCTTATTAACACAAAGTTACAACTCAAAATACTTTGGGTATATATACCAACATTTTGTCACATTTGTTATGAGAACATGTCAATTTATTGCAACCTTACTATAATCTATTTTTCCTTAAAAGACTTAAAAGGTAAACAAGTAGTAGCTTCTCTCTGAAATGTGGAGGCGTGCTATACGCGGCTCATTGGACCTTGTTACCGTGAACTGCCAATGAGGTCACACGAGTAGATATTATAGACCAGAGGGGAAGCTTCACACTAGCTCACGCACACCACGACGTGCCACTGACGCTCCGTGCGCCCAGTTTGGCGGCAAACGGAGCGTCCGTGACACGTCGTGGTGTGCGTGAGCTGCGCTAGAGTGAGTGAACCTACAGCCAGCCGCTAGTATGAAGCTTCCCCTCTGGTCTATATATCTACTCGTGTGATGAGGTAATACGAGTGAAAAACCAGAAGGTCAAAATCGCTGAACAAACCGCGTCGCTTACGCGTTTCTCCAAGGTTTCTGCAATTTGTTTATCTTTTAAAAGGAAAGCTAAAGTATAACAAGAATATACAATTTTAGTAGGTACTGAATTCATTTATATTAGGTATATTATTTTTGAAAAGTATAAATTCTGCCATCAACTACTTGATTTCTGGAAGATGCTACACTTTTATTCAATACCGCCATTTGTAATGCCTTGAAAAAAACACTTATCACAGTAATTCAGTAATATAATTTCCATATTGCACATTAGGTACATACACATTTTCAGATATATTAATGAAAAAATGATTTATCAAAATCTATATGTATATTGAAGCGTCTGGCATATGAATTCTGGTTATAAAACATTTAGAAATCTTAACGTAATTGACATTTCTTATTTATTATGAACTGAGGCATATAAAAGCCAACTGCCGCATTTATACATTCGGCCGGGCATAGATGCAGACGTACTAGACTAAGAGCCAGCGCGTACCAGACCTTAGTTATTTTACAAAAGCTGAAAGTTTCTCTGTGTATTGTCCCCAACACTGGGAGGAACTATCAGGTTTTATAAAATAAGGAAGCTCTGGCACGCGCAGGCTCTGAGGCCATTAATGAAGCATAGTAGGCATGCCGACGAGCAAATGTATAAATGCGGGGATATAATAAACAATTACTTACATTAATATGTTTTATTTTTATTTATGTACCTCAAAAAGAATCTCTATAAGGGTCAATCACATACCTTGTTCAAGGTCTCAAAATATAAAGCTATAAATTATAAACTCATTTCTTTACATAAAAAATCAGCGAAAGTAACAATGCAATAGCTGCCAATAAAAAATATTTCTGTTCTTAAGTAACAGTAGCTATAAACTAACTATAAAAAAATATGATGCGCTTAAAATTAATTAATAATTCGAAAATAGAGATTATTGCGTTAGGTTATTGAAATGAATAAATTTTAGAATTTGTTTCGCTGGTAGTGAGTACTTACATCCATTATATTATGATATTGCCTCTATGATCTTAATTGACTCGTACTGTTTATTAAAATTACGCATTTTTTGTATCTAAATAGTTTCTGTTGTGATTAAAAAAGGATGATGTGAAGAAAAAGACTAAACCTTACCTAATTTTAAACCATTTCTTTTCTAATGTTTTCTTTTCCACGGGACATACAAACACGATGACTAATTAGTTTCGCCTCCTCAATAATTTCAGGCATCAATGGTTCAACTGTCTGGTCCAACTGTTCTTCTGAATTTGACTTGCTTTTAGAAACATTGTTTGGTGTGATGGTTGGTCCTCGTACTTCAAGGAATATTATAAAAAAAGAATTAGCGAAATCGGTTCAGCTGTTCTTGAGATTTGCGATGAGCAACACATTTAGTGATTCATTTTTATATTATAGAAGACTAGCTGCCCCGGCGAACTTCGTACCGCCTAACAGTAGATTCTTTTTCAGGATTTTTTAAATTTTTCTCTCCGTAAGAACCATCCTCGTACTTCAAGGAATATTATAAAGAATTAGTGAAATCGGTTCAGCTGTTCTCGAGATTTGCGATCAGCAACACATTCAGCGATTCATTTTTATATATAGAGATTATGCAATTAATTTTCCTAAGTTTGCAATAAAGTGACATTGTGTAACTTTATAGAAAAAAGAAATATTTAATGGGTTGAAGAAAACAAAAACAAATGTTATTTTTATCGAAAGATTTAAACCAAAATTGTGATACAAAAAGTAAAGCTACCTGAGCTCAATTTAAAAAAAAAAAGTTTAAAGAGCTTTTCTTTATTAATACAAAAAATGTGTGTATGTTAATATTAAATTGTTTTGAGTATTACAAAAAGTCGTCATTTAACATTAAGTCCTAAAAATTACCGTCTACCTAAGTACCTACATTTCTTTGTATTATATTAAACTAACATATCGCCCGAAAAGCTACCTACGTCTGTTTAAAAGATTCCGCGTTTACAATGAAATATATAGGTAGGTACCTAATTATTGCACTATCAACGAACATACCTATGAAATAAATTCGTTGCAGCTTGAGTTAATCAAAAAGATCCATGGGGAAACCTTCCAACAGATAAAACCTAGATCAAGTGAAGGGTATATTGGTTGTAGGTATTTAATTATATTTTTGTCTATACTTTTAATGTTTTTTGATAGTAAAATAGTAATAAAAGTGACCGTTTCACATAATAAAGTCAACAATAGGCCAAATCACCATTGCGCCTTCGATTCTAGCTGCCATACTATGAAATGCATACACCCTATCTTTTGGTATCGGTATCATAACTGTTGAAGGTTAGCCCAAAATGTCAATAAACCTTTGTAAGGCAAAGTAGCAAAAGTGACAAAATATACAAATAACAGAACTTAATAGGTAGGTAAATATTTTAAGCAGGGTTTTTTTTAAAGCTAATAATATCTCTTATATTTTGTGTGGATATCGAAATTCAGGTTTCAGCTGCTTATCTGATCAATCTTTACTGCAAAACAGGGCTAGGTTGCAAAATAACAAATTAACCTGCCCTATCTAAAATTAATTATAAGACAAAGGTCTATACTGTACACGTTAACACATAAAGTTAGTAACTTACTTAAACATATATACAAATGTGTTAATTACGTGTTATGGAATGTTTATTATACTTAATACGTGTTAAGTCATTAAGTATACATAACTAAAATGATTTTAATATAAACATGTATTTTGAAACTGCATAACAAGTTTACAAACGATATATTTTAGGAAATAAAAGTTAATACTGAATTAACAAGTAAAAATACGTCAAACTTATCAGTAGGAGTTGTGTCCCAAATACGGGGATTTATGGTCCGCGACAGTTCGAGATGGCAATCAGAGTATGAGGCAGGGGACAGCCGCACACACGCACTCGCCGGCAACGGGTTAGCGCGGGGGCTGTACGGGTGTGCGGGGCGTTCCTACCCCGATTGCCATCTCGACCTGTTGCGCACTTTAGGTGGAATGGTTCTGAAATAGGCCCCATTGGAGACGCAAGCCATCCCCTCTATAAGTATCATCATCAATATCGCATAAACTTATAACTACTTATAGACAATAATTTGTATTACCCATATATTATGCGTAAAAAATGAAACCTCACGCGCCATTTTAACTTATGTATCCATTGTCATGTCGAAAGTACGATTTTAGTCCTTATTTTAAGGGTGAATCTTACTTTTGACATCACAGTTGACCCAGAGAGTTAAAAGTCCTTTTGTATGGACTATAAACTGGCATACTGCATGCTTCTTCATTTTAACGATCTTATGAATATATTCGCATGTGCTATTAAATCATATTATAATATATTTGAGATTATAATGATATCGACCCCGGACGTTTATTTCTACTAATTTTAATTATTTTGGTCGTAGTACTCGTCTTGGTCAATAGTTTCGACGGTGCGTCATGTACCTAAACATTTTTTGCGTTACTTCAAAATTGGCATCACGGATTGGACACTGAGTTACCTTCACTACGTTAAATGATCTATCTCTACTGGTTACAGTAATTTTATCCTATTCGTTAAATTTTTAGAAATATCTACATAATTACATATAGTTTTCAATGGGTACGTTTTCGCTATAACTTGGTATAACCGCAACATACCATTTAGATAAAAAATATACATTTAAGTGTCTAACTACTTAAAACTCGTTTTATTTCATGTAAAAGTTTGTTTTCGTGTAATTTTATAACTGAAACCTGTACTACATCTTTTTGAGGTCACCAAAATCAAACGAATTATTATTTAAAATTGACGAACGGTAATCGAAAGCAAGTTAATTGTATCTTCTACATACCTATAGATAAGTATAAAAACTTAATTTATAGCCATCCTGTATTAAAGTATTTTGTTACAATTGCCACTGAAGAGGTACTCGGTATTCATAAGGATTATAATATTATACATATAGGTAAGGTAGTTCGACGATCTATTTCATTTATTTCTTTATAAAAAAGTATAATAAGTAGAAAGTATATACCCTAGATAGAATATAGACAATATTAATTGAGATAATTATTGGAAAAGTAAACAGATTAAACACAAAATGAGATATAAAAAGACTACAAAAGGAAACGAAAAAGTGCTTCGATTTCAAAGCAGACTGCAAAGTTGAAAATGGGTTTGCTTCAGTAATAGTACAAAAATAGTCTTCGGTATAAATATAAAAGCAAATATCTCTATATAATACGCACTAGACGGGCCAATCCGAACAACATTTTTTGCTACCTGCATTGTAATTAGTGCAACTAATACATAATAATTAATGGGCAATATTTTTTTAAGTTAAATATTAATATTAAATAATATGTTTCAGATATACCTATATAATTATTTATTACAGTGCAGGTGACTAAAGTAGAAAATATAGCTAATGTAATAATATTAGAAACAAAAAATTATACTCTCCATAAAATAAGGTCGAAGAAAAATCAACTCTTTCTTGAAAACAAAATAGCGCAATTGTTGAATGCGACATGACAAAATGTTTTCAATAAAGTTCTTCTAGTAAACCTGCTCTGGAACAAAATAAACTAATATATTATAAATAAGTAATACTTGAAAAGAGGCATGCAAAATAGTTCGTCATCAATAATTTACAACGCAATTTTTATGACATTATCATAAATAACGTTTAACTGCAAGCGTTCTGTGTCGTGGCTAGTTACCACTAACTGTTCGCACATTAAAGCATACGCTAGTCGCTATCTCAATTAAAACTACGTCACATGTACAACCGGATGTATCGAATATAATATATGCCATATGTTCTGTGGTATTCTCATGTCTTAGTAAAATACTACTTAAGTGCTTCCAGTCACAGCACCCAAAGTCAAAGTCAAAATCAAATGATTTATTCAAAATTTATTATAAGTATTGATAGGTAATAAACAACTCTTTTTGATGGTCAGATGTTGGATTTCTAAGATATAGTGGTGATAATTATTACGCAAACTTAAAACTAAAGCTACGAGGGTTCCAAACGCACCCTTTCTCAACTATCTGAGAAATATCATGGAAAACAGAAAACTTTATTTTGGAAATAAGAATAAACCAACCAGCGACAATGTTGAATTTCCGCGAGGCCGTAGGCGGTGGCCCACGTGGCCCACGCCTTACGCCGCCTCTGTATACATCCATGCTCAACCATATTTAAACCTATATGCTTTTGACGCGCACGACAACATGATACGCTATTTCCAGCTTCATTACTTTTAGTACTTTCGTTGCGAAAGTGTTACGTGCGCTTGCTGTAATGTGCGATCAAATTAATATTCGATTTAAGCCTGAAACAGACACGACGGACACGCGTCAAAGGCAGCTCCGAGAAGTCGTTATACAAGGAACTGTATGAAGTGAAGGAACTTCATACTATACCTGCCATTTCCTGTCTTGTCGCACGTTGTGTTTGTTTCAGCCTTAACAGAATAAATATATAAATTATTAAGTACGTGCTACAAATTCTTGGTGCTGAGATCGACAGACGTTGATGATTCTCTTCGGAAGGTAAGTTTAAGTTTGTCGTCTTCTTCGAGGTCTTCCTCAACGGAGACTTCGCGGCTTAGCGTGTGACCCAGCAATTTCGCTCGCCACGATTCTAACCTCAGAACCTAGTACAGAATATTGAGACTTTACCCCATGGGAACTTTATAAAATCCATATTAATAATATTGTGATAATGCGTAGGTAACTTTGTCTGTTTGTTACATTTTCAAGACTGAACCGCTGAACCCATCTTTATGGAAATCACTAAGCTAGTTTGCATGCTGGAGATGGATTGATTTAATCTCGGAAAATCAAGAAGTTCCAACGGTATTTTCAAAAAACGTTATACACGTGGACGAAACTCATTATAGACACACCCTTGACTACAATCACATCTTATTGAAAGTGATGATGTGATGACGCGGGACAGTCTTGTTTAAAGATACTTGGTAACGGCTTCTTCAATAATAATTCAACGACGAAAGCCCCAAGGATAAATGGGACACATGCGTACACAAATTGTGAATGGCGTACTAGGGCAGGTAATTGGAAGAAATATAAAAAATTATAATTAGTCTACTCTGTAAGTCTGACAGATTTGGTGATCGAAGTTTTGCCCATCTGCCTAAATTAATATAAATACTATTATTGGGAACAGGTATAAATATATTCACGAAGGTGATTTTATCTCAAAATACAAAATGACACGTAAGAGTAGGTATATTGAATAGCTATTATGGCCCAAGAGCAGGTAGGAAATCTTGAGGAGGTGCTTGATAAGATCTGATTTTGTAAGGTTGCTTTTATGCAGCACTTCCGTACAAAACGCGGGTTTCGCGAATTAGAAGACATTTAATTTTTTTTCTATATAAAAGCAAAACGATAAGCCCATTCCATCTAAATTATAAAATTGTGAACTATGAGAAAAAGCCACAATTTTCTACCAAACATCTCCTTAACACTTCCTTCCGGGCTTTCGAGCTTCTAAATAAACTGTAACACAAGACAACATTTCGACTATTTATTACTATGAAAACTCTTATTAAATACAATCAAAACATATATTATAAATGGGAAAGTTTGTCTATCTGTTTTCACGTGACGAAATTTGAAACACCCCGCTAGCACCCCGGAGACGGACTTTACTTTTAATCGCGGATAATCAAAGAGTTTCCATGTGATTTAAAACGCTAAAGCCTCGCGGACGAAGTCGCGGGCATAGTCTTGTACAACATAAAGCACTTAGTGCATTTGTACAAATAAACGTCACCCACAAGCTTATTATAAAAACTGCTTCCTAAAGGTGGAGTCTCGAATCAAGCGTCTGCCACGTCAGTGACGCCGCGACAGAGCGGGAATTTCGAGCGCAGCGACACTGATGCCACATACAGTTGACTGGAAAGTCCATCATAAAGCTGATCGCATATTACGGAATGAATTTTGCAACGAATGTAGTTTAACTTAATGGAATTGCGGAAATGCAATTTCTTTGATGAAATCGAATTTAGCCCATGGATTACCGTTCAATTGTAATGTGTGATCAACATTATTATAGTTTATAAAAATACGAACATAAAACTGTGCGTCCATACAAAAAGACTCCTCACGCGCCATTTTAACTCTATGGGTCAACTGTCATGTCAAAAGTACGGTTTACCTTTAAAATAAGGACTAAAATCGTACTTTTAACGTGAAATTTGACACGAAAAGTTAAGATGGCGCGTGAGGAGTTAAATTTTACGCGTTATATAAGCAAATATATCTGTTAACGCCGATAATGATTCCGGTTAGTACCAACACCCACAATCAACATTACAGTCAAATTAATTAGGTAAGCATGCGAATATTATGATAAGAGACGGCCCGAAGATTTCTTGCGAAAAAATATACCAGCGCAAAAAAAAAAGATTTGTTTGATAACTGAAGTGAATATGTCAATCGATAGATTTATTATGTACATTAAAATATTTTTGATTTTTGGCGTCAATATACAAGCCAAAAATCAAAAATATTCGAAAATATTTAAAAATTTATATGGTGAAAGATAATAATGTCAGAATGACCGTCTAATGGTTATCACATTAAATCTCACAGTCATCTCTTATTCAATGAAAGAGCATAATTGTAAAACGATCGAGCTAGCCCTTGCTGTGCTAAACTTTACTTATATCAACTTTTACGTCTATCACGATATTTTTTATTAAAAACCTTGTCAGAAATTACTTTACAGTTAGATTCATCCTTTTTGGCGGCTAAAGAATAAGTGAGCTGCTAAAACAGGTCCGTGCAGGTACACAGTATAGAAATACAGTGAGTATTATATAATTGCGACGTGGCTTGCACTAATTATTCAATCGCCAATAAGTCTGAATTCTATTGTAGCTAATGAAAGTAAACTTAACAATGCAATGGGAATGACCAAACCAATAAAAAGCGACAAAGAAATATAATTCATAGTACCTACCTAATCTTCCACCTTTAATTATGATTTAACCAGATACAAAAAAAACGAGACAACACAAATTCGATACTATTGAATACATTAGTGTGTTGAAATTTCGTTCACTGCACCAGAAACCTTGTCTACACTTAATAATAAAATCGGATTTAAGTAAACAAATCTACGGCTTTGCTGTTGTTAGTTTAACACATAATATAACATTACAATTTTGAAATACTAACCAATTTATTATTGGTTATTTACTATCGAAGAAATAACATCTGGTGGTAATTGATTTACTATCTGAAAATTATAAAATTTTGTATTATCATCACGGTTATGTACTCTTGAATGTTTAAAGGATTTCTAGTAAATTTAATGGCCTGCGCAGACGAGGGACTTTTTTCGGCGGAGGAAAAAAAATCCCCGAAGAGCAAATAAAATGTCCGCCGAGAACTTGCCACGGATTTAGCGGACTGGTGTACAATCATTTGTTCTCAAGAAATTTAGTGACACGCGCGCGATTTCAGCATATATTTTGAGATTATGTTGTGTTGTAATTTACTTGAAGTTTAAGAAGAAGAGAAATCGTTTCCAAAGAGGATACTGGTCCATTACTTTATTCCGGATCGCGGACTCAACGCGGGTTAAAACCCGCTATGTGCTTTGACATGCCTTGGAACGTTAGTCCTTTTTTTGTTCGAGGACTCTGCCGTACTTTTATGCGGTCCGGTCTGTCGACATCCGCGGCTATTCAGTATATCGGGTTACTTTAAGTTCTTCGTATGCGTTATTCGATTGTAAGCGATCTATTTTGACGGACAAAAAAGTACCCTGAGGACTTTTCCTCGTCTGTGCAGGCTATAAGTGTACAGTATAACGTCTGTCGTCATGTTCTTTTGCCTTGTGTATTTATTGTAATATGTTTTTGTTTCATTTAAAGAAACGCGACAGTAGCCGGGTGCCTATAGAATTTTTGAGGTGTTGATGCTAGTGATTAAAGAAAAAAGAAACACTCCTCTAAACGTCTGATATTTTGTATTAAAGTTCACTGAAATTATACTGAAAGTAGCAACGTGTAAAAGAAAAACAAACAAGCCTCTAAAGTTCTGTAATTAAGGCCAACACACAAGATCGTAACATACTATGTAAATACTATCGGTGAGAGCGGTTTGGTAAGTCGTCGAAACACCTCCACGGGTCGGCGTCAGGCGTGGTGACAGGTGTAGGGTACTGTGCAAAGATAGTGTATCAGACACCACGTTAAAGTAACGCCAATGTACAGTTCTTTGACTGCCTTCGTGATACATCACAGATTTACTAAAACAGTATGCATAAATTTTATGTACAATGCATTTTTTATGAAAAAAGCTCCGTTATGAAATATCCACGAAGAATTAGTACATTTTATAGTGATTTATTTACAAAGCATGTATTTTTATACTTAGGTGCAGAACCACTGCGTCATTTTAGTTGAAGCAATTGTTAACAATTTGTACACATCTTTAGGAAAAATGTAAATTTCTTCACAAAGTTAAACATAAACTGTACAAACTTTAAAATTATATGTACAAAATATGGGTTACTGTTAAATTACTTGGCATAAATTATGCAAAGTGATTTGTCAAGAATCCGAAATATTCTATAATTTTTTAACAATCGCTTTTTCAATCGCCAAATAATCTTTAACTTTAACTATCAAACCTCGTTACTTTAGGTGCCAGTCTTGAGCATAGTGTTTAGGGTAGCTCAAAAAATTTAAATTGTAAAATTTAAATTCATTTACCGTGTTTTTTTAGCAATAAGTATTAAAACGAAAATGATGCAGATGCTCTAAATTTAGTTTAGAGAAAGACATCAGAATCGATGCCACTGTCACAACGTCCATATTAATTGGCGATTGAAAAATCAGATAAAGTATTAAAACAAATAGAGAGTTAAAGAGAAACAAATGATAGTACCAAGTTCAACTAAATTGCACTTGGTTCTAAGCAAAGCAAGGCACGAGATGTTAGTTTCATGACTTTCATGACACACTCTTAGTGCAATGGCGTGTTCCTTCTTATTAATAACTATGTACTATTTAATTTATATTCCTAAAAAGACGGTTTGTTATCAAAACTTTTTATCTTGTTTCTTAAGTCTCTTTAAAAAAGATATAACCGCACCCTTGGTACTCTCGAATTTTGGTAGAATCCTTTAATATTCTTAACAGGCATTTTGATTGAGACGGTTCTTGTACTAGCAGTGTGGTGAGGAGTGACATTTGAAGTTAAAGGGCCATATTGAACACATACGTTGAAAACTATTATAAAACAACGATTTTCTTATTATAATATAGACTTTTATGTCTTTTATCTAAAGTTAATAAATAAGAACATTATTCGATCAAATTTTTTCCATAGAATAATATCCAAAAATTACCAAATAGTAATGATTTTTTATTTATTATTTTCATTTGTGTGGATAATTGCAATTTATATTTACGTAGATATTTTCATTTTTTCTTGTTACAGAAAATAAGTACATTTTACTAAAATCATTTTCGTTCTAGCCCCTTAGGCTAATCTCAAATTTTCGCACCGTGCAGCTATGCTATCGTCTCAATCGATCAGTAAGCCTATAATAGCCACAGGATTCATGTCTAGGGGTATACATTCATATTACTAATCGGTACGTTATTTAGAAAAATTGAATATTAAAAAATACAAAAGTTGAAACAAGATTTGTGCCTTATAAAAAAGGGACTTAGGGGTAATTTAATGTCAGAATTATTTAAGAAAATGAATTTTTGGCACGCGGAGATATAAATTACTATCCTAGGGTCAATTACAGTCTCTAATACTTAGTCCAGCGTTCAATTTCGTTGATAAAGCCTCTTTTGTTACGGGATATTACTGGCGCACTCTTTGCCGCACTAAAACAGCGTGACTGCAAAGTTGCAACTAAATGTAAATTCAAGTTGCAAGTCACAACTACCAGACACAAGTAATCGTACGCGCGACGGACATACGCGTGAGAGGACTTTAGTCCTTAAGGAATTATAATAGAAATTTTTTGTGACTTTTGGAAATCCACAAATTAAACAGTATAAAATACAGTAACTTGACGTGTTGTATATAGTACAAAATTACTGTAATATATTTTGGAACTGGTTTTTTTAGGTTGGGGTATGAAAGAAAAGCTCAACGAAATTGAAGGACTTTGATGTAGGACTGGGCCAATTAATTGAATTTCATATTAATAATTCATGTACCTATTAACTATATCTAAAAACACTGAAATATACAAGTACACTGGACCTGTGTATACAAGATTACAGATACATTTTGTGCCGATCCGAAGCGCCCCACTGAGCGCACGGGGAATTAAAATTGACACTTCGTGCCAAATGGTCCTCGTGTTGACACTATGTCTCAGAGCCAAAATCAAGTTGCTTGGCCAAAAACAGGTCGGCAATCGCAGGTCCAGTGTACTTGTATTAGTAGAGGTCAGTGAGTAATAAGTCATTGTTTTAGGTCGTTTGTCGTGTGTGGTTTACCTCTGCCTTGAGTTCAGTGACCTGGTCCTGCAGCTCGCGAACTCTGTCCGAGTCGTCCATACTGTTGTTGCTGCGAAGCTCACCCTCCGTTGCCATCACTTCGTTCTGAAATGTGTATTTGTTTATTTTAATTGGGTTCCTAAAAATCAATATGCGTTCCTGCGATATATCTACGGGCCTCATAAGAAACCCTGCGGTCGAGGTGCTTGGAGTTTCTCTGTACGATGTAATCAGGAATGAGGAAATCCATAAGAGAACTAGAGTTACATAACTCGGGTATCGAGGCAAAAGTGGCAGTGGGCAGAGCAAACAGTTCGTAAACTCAATTGAAATTCAGCAATTCTAGACAGTTTAGTAAATTATGACGTCACAACCACATGAAGCAATTAGCTGCAATATCCAGCAATACCTGTAATAGCAAGGTTATGCGAAATAATTGCCCCAGATTGCTCCACATTGATCCATACCTGTTGCCGAGCAACAATTGCTTAATAATTGTCCATGTAAGTGCACCTTTTATATCAATCTTATAAATCCATACTCATATTATAAATGCGAAAGTGTGTCTGTCTGTCTGCTAGTTTTTCACGGCCCAACAGTTAAACCGATTTTAATGAAATTTGGTACAGAGTTAGCTAGCACCCCGGGGAAGGACGTAGGCTACTTTTTATCCCAGGATGTTTAAGAAAACCTAAAACCACGCGGGCATCATCTAGTGTTAAATATATTTGTAATTAATAAGAAGCTTTTATCTATACTTACTTTTATTTTATATTCCGAAATTTCATTTTCTAATTCGGCTATTCTTTGAGCGTCCTCCATGTTACGAATGTTGGCTTGCATCGATTCGTATTTGGCCTGTGAGATAACAAATCGAAATATAACAAACAAGATGGTGCGTACTGTATAAAAACCAAGATTTGTTTATTATTAACTAGCTGATGCCCGCAACACAACCGCACAGTCATAATTTTAGTGTTTGCACGAGTCTATAAAGGCTCCCCCACACAGCCGCGTTATTATCGGTCGATAATATCGCATGCGTTATTGCGATATCTGATATAGTTACACACTGCTGCGTTAATAACGCCGCAATGGAACATGACCATCCTAATACAAAATGTACTGAAAACAGATATCGCAATAACGCATGCGATATTATCGACCAATAATAACGCGGCTGTGTGGGGGAACCTTCAACCGAGTTTATCGACTTCGACGTTGCTTATCAACAAGCGACACAAGTCTTTCAATACACAAATCTTGGTATATTGAAAAATATGACTTCAGTTGCCTGTTCGTCGCGTGTAGAAGCCAAATAACCAATAATCCATTCTCAAACACGTGAACTAGCCTGAAAAGTATTAGAATATTGTGACACTGAATGGAAAAATAATTGTTGTAAATACACTGGATAGGGCTGTGTTTTACACTGGCATATCGAAATGAAATCTATGTCCAAAATAAAATCCTATTCAAAATCAGTAGCACATGAACAATTAGAATCATTTTCATAATTCAGATGTTTGTAGCGATGTCAGTATAAGTCCATTTGATTTTTTTTGTGATGAATAACAATGAAAGAGGCTGACGGGAAGTGGCTGGATGAGGAAGGCTGAGGACCGGGTGTGGTGGCGCTCTTTAGGGAAGGCCTATGTCCAACAGTGGATGCCCACAGGCTGATGATGATGAATAACATATTACTTTTAAGAAAATTGGTAATAATTTGACTTTCAATTTGTTGCGTATCAATAAAATTATCTATACCGATTACCCGGTATGTGATGTCATCTGACTAGACAATTGCCATCTCGACCTGTCGCGAACTATATGTTATCCGGCTGAGTTTGTTGTGGGCTTTTCTCAGACCTGGGCGCGTTTGGAACCCTCGTAGCTTTAGTTTTAAGTTTGCGTAATAATTATCACAACTTTATCTTACAAATCCAACATCTGACTATCAAAAAGAGTAATTTATTACCTATTTTGAATAAATCATTTGACTTTGACTTTTAAGTAAGTAGTAAACGCACTTTGCTCTCTAGATCAGTGTACTTGTGCTGGAACTCGCGCTGCCTCGCTTGCAGCGCACGCTCCCGTTGCAGCGCAGCGTCCAGCGCCTCGCGCAGCTGCCTCAGCTCCTCATCCTGCCTCCGTAGCTGATTCGTCGACACTTGCACTTGCGTGCGGAGCTCCATTTCCTAAACCATTTATATTCTATTACTAGCTACCCCGGCGAACATCGTACCGCCTAACAGTTGATTCTTCTTCAGGATTTTTTTCAAATTTTTCTCTCCGTAAGAACCATCCTCGTACTTCAAGGAATTTTATAAAAAAAGAATTAGCGAACTCGGTTCAGCTGTTCTCGAGATTTGCGATCAGCAACACATTTTGCGATTCATTTTTACATATAGAGATAGCTGTTGTTCTCCTCTCCTCTCCGCTTAGGTGGATACCGGGCCTAAGTGCGGAAACCAGCCCAGAGTGAAGAAGTGTGTGACGATAATAGCCCTTAAAAAATCTGATTTTAAAAAAGGTTCAATATTATGCTGGATATAAAAAAAAATTCAAACCTTAAGTCTGAGCTCCTTAAGCTCCGTAAGTGCCTCCACCTCTTTGATTTTTATGGTCATCAACTCCTCGTCGAGTTTCTGCATGTCCTGGGACCTGCCCTCCCATGCCCTTAACAGTTTCTTAGGAGTTGCCATTATATCGGAGACCACGTTAGACTGGGCGGGTGGTGGTGGCACTTCCTGCCTATGTTCCTGTTTACATTTTTCAAATGATTTTATTTTCTCCCACTTGCTGGGTAAAATATTAAAAAAAAACCAAAACGTCTCTTTCAACACGACAACGACAGATACCTACTGCTGGACAGTTTCATAGTGCTAACGCAGGAAGCTATGATAGCCTTGTGGTTAGGACGTCCGCCTTCTAATCGGAGGTCGGGGGTTCGATCCCGGGCACGCACCTCTAACTTTTCGGAGTTATGTGCGTTTTAATTAATTAAATATCACTTGATTTAATGGTGAAGGAATTCACCTCATTATAATTCGCGTATCTTTAAAACAAAAGTTAATACTTAGGCACCTTCTAGGTAAATGCATACCATCTTAGGCCAAATCTTAAATAAAATAAATCATCATTTCCATTAGGTGTGATCGTGGTCAAGCATGTTTATTGTATAGTGAATAATAAAAAACTTGACTTAAGATTTAAAACTATAAAACGCACGTACAAACTGTGGAACCAACTCCCATCGGCGGTGTTCCCACTAGATTATAACATGGGGTTATTCAAGGGGCGGACCAACAAATTCCTAAAAGGCCGGCAAATCGGCGGTTCCTCTGATGCTGCAAATGTTCATGGGCGGCGGTTATCATTTAACATCAGATGACCCGCCTGCTCGTTTGCTCGCTATATCTATTAAAAAAAATTGTGGATATTTACCTGCAAATGTTTCTGCCACGTCTCTGACAGTTCTGTGACGCGCTGCCTCAAATCTTTGAGGGAAAGATTCGCTTCCGCTTCGCGCAGTTTAACAGCGATCAACTCGTCCTGTTAACAGAAACATTAAGTTTAGTATGAACCAAGATATTACAAAAATATATTATTACTAGCTGATGCCCGCGACTTCGTCAACGTGGATTTACGTTTTTCAAAATCCCGCGGGAATTCTTTGATTTTCCGGGATAAAAAGTATGCCTATGTGTTAATCCAGGGTATAATCTATCTCCATTCCAAATTTCAGCCAAATCCGTCCAGTAGTTTTTGCGTGATTGAGTAACAAACATCCAAACATCCACACCATCACATTTATAATATTAGTAGGATAGTAGGATTTTAGTTCCAATCAGGAATGTATTAGATGGATGATGAAGATGGGTCGAGCGCTACTAACACCCACTTATCGCTATCCCACTTTGACTGCCGAGCAAGAGCGTAATTTATTAGTCAAAGTAGGTCAGCGATAAGTAGGTATTTGCTTTAAGTAGGTGTTAGGAGCGTTTTTTCAAGGTATAATGCGTGAATGAATTTTGACGCGCCATTTTAACTTGTGTTAAATGTCATGTCAAAACTACGATTGTAGTCCTTATTTCAAAGGTGAACCGTACTTTTGACATGACAGTTAAAATGGCATTTTGTACAGACTTATATGATAGATCCATAGATTCCCAACAAGGATTGACGAAGCATTACAAGAAAACTGTAATTTTTTCCTTCGGTAATTAGTCGAGGCATGTTTCTGTGACTGTGTGTTCCTTATTTGTAAATGCCAATTATGTTACAGTTATTATCGTGTATAGTAGTAATCTATACTTGTATTAAAACTCCGCAGCGTCGAGTCTGGCTCGCACAAGTTCGCGATGGAGACAAAGAGCAAGTTCTCCATTCAACGACAAAACTAACCTGCAAGTGAGCGACGTTGTTATCAACCCGCTGTTTCCTCAGACTCTTGTTCTCGTTTTCTAATTCCGCTATCCTCGCGTTGAGCTCCCTTTCAGTGGCCTGCCGCTCCGCAGCGTCGAGTCTGGCTCGCACAAGTTCGCGATGGAGACAAAGAGCAAGTTCTCCATTCAACGACAAAACTAACCTGCAAGTGAGCGACGTTGTTATCAACCCGCTGTTTCCTCAGACTCTTGTTCTCGTTTTCTAATTCCGCTATCCTCGCGTTGAGCTCCCTTTCAGTGGCCTGCCGCTCCGCAGCGTCGAGTCTGGCTCGCACAAGTTCGCGATGGAGACAAAGAGCAAGTTCTCCATTCAACGACAAAACTAACCTGCAAGTGAGCGACGTTGTTATCAACCCGCTGTTTCCTCAGACTCTTGTTCTCGTTTTCTAATTCCGCTATCCTCGCGTTGAGCTCCCTTTCAGTGGCCTGCCGCTCCGCAGCGTCGAGTCTGGCTCGCACAAGTTCGCGATGGAGACAAAGAGCAAGTTCTCCATTCAACGACAAAACTAACCTGCAAGTGAGCGACGTTGTTATCAACCCGCTGTTTCCTCAGACTCTTGTTCTCGTTTTCTAATTCCGCTATCCTCGCGTTGAGCTCCCTTTCAGTGGCCTGCCGCTCCGCAGCGTCGAGTCTGGCTCGCACAAGTTCACGTTGGAGACAACGCGCAAGCTCTTCGCCTTTTACATTGTTACCCTCTGTCCCTTCGAGAGATGACTGTCTCGAATTGTTCTGAAAAAATTTCATGAATTACTTCACATTGAATTGACATATTTAGTACGCTGGAAAAGGTATACATAAGCCATACAAAAGGATAACTTTTTTGGGCCGATTCGAAGCACTTCACCTAGTGTACTGGCGATTATTATTGACACTTAGTATCAAATGGTCTTCGTGTTGACACTATGTTGACAGTATGCTCATCACTAACATTTAGTTCCGAATAAGCTCTACATAACGCTCACTGCTGCTATCAGCGCCAAGGTGGCGAACATCAAGATTTCGGAATTTCCTTCAAGGGTGTGGTAAAACAGTAATAAGGTTTTCAGCACCATCACACAAAAAATCCTAAATAATACCAGTATAGTAAACATTTACAAGTAAATGATGGACAACGCCATCTTGGTACGAGTTAGTAAGCTAGTTATTACGGGAATACTATTTCTTTTGTGATGGAACCACAAACTCACGGTTTTGCGGATAAAAATTTCGGTACCTACTTCCTACTTGTGCTATGAGACATTGCTACCTGTCCAATTTCATGATTCTTCAACTGGACGTACCCTATAGGTACCTATTGATTCCCCCGAATTGAGAGACACGACAGACAACGAAGTGATCCTATAAGGGTTCCTGTTTTTCATTTTGAGGTACGGAACCCTAAATCCTAATAATATTATAAATGTGAAAGTGTGGATGTTTGTTACTCAATCACGCAAAAACGGCTGAACGGATTTGGATGAAATTTGGAATGGAGATAGATTTTACCCTGGATTACATAGACTACTGTTTATCCCGGAAAATCAAAGAGTTCCCGCGGGATGTTGAAAAATGTAAATCCACGCGGACGAAGTCGCGGGCATCAGCTAGTAGTTACTTATATGCAGTTATATTAACCTCAGCAATTGTCATCTCCAAGCTGCGAATCTCATCCTGTGCGACCGCCAGTCTCTGCTGCGCGTCCATATTCGCCCGCCGCAACGCTTGCACCTCGCGGGCCAAAGCGAAGGTCTCCTCTTCCCCCTCGGCTCTGTCCACTTGCCCCTTCACCAGCCTTTCCGCTAGCGCAGAACTCTCCTTTTCCAACAACTCTACTCTCTGTTTCAGCAAACGGTTTTCTTGACGAAGACACTGCAGGCAGAAAATAAAGGTCAAAATCTTTTACCATACCATTATACCATTTAAAATAGTACCAGCGTGCACTTCTCACTGAAATGAACAGCAAAAGGTGTGCCATGCAAAAGTCCCAACAAAAATTGTATAATGTACAAGTTTCATCGCAATGAATGGTATAAGAACACATAAGGGACAACAAACAAAGACACTTACATTTTTAGGTAAAACTTACAAGACATTATTTACAGACAAGTTTTAATACGCTAAAAAAAGAATGTGCCAAACGTTTTTGTCTTAAACCATCTTCCCATTATTGCCTTTCTAACGTAACCGGTTCGGGGCACATCATTTGGATGATTTCAAAGTAGGTAGAAACATTTTTTGTGTTCCTCTCTAAGTCTTTCCTCTTTATAATATTACTATTAGATAAGAAGATAGTATAGTTTCGTATAACTTACTCTGAGTACAGCGATATCTCCCTGCTCCTTTGTCTTAATAACCGTGTATTCCTTTTCTAACTTCTTCATTTTCTTAGGGTTAACTTTGATAGAGTAGGCGAGATTCATAAACGCGTCCTGATCAGCTTCGGCTTTCAATGGTAACTCCTTCTGTATGCACTGTAATCAAAATTATTATCGTTGTGATAAAATTGATAACTGTTATCATCATGCGAAACACATGCGACACAATTTATAAACACATTTGTTTAGAGTGTTTATTATTATGTTTATGTATCTGTGAGACAGACTAGCTTTTCACGATTTTTGAAGAAATTTGTTACAGATATAACTTAAATCTCAGGGAATGACAAAGTAGCCTATGACTACTTTGTCACTCTCCAGGTCTTTATCTATACCCATGCAAAAATCACGCCAATACGTAGCACCGTTGCGACGTGATTGAAGGACAAACCAACAAACAAACACACTTTCGCATTTATAATAAGGGTACTGATAGTAGGAAAGAGGCTGGATTTTTCGAAATTCAAACGAAATTGCAGCCGCCGGCGGTCTAATGTAAAGTAATGTTCTAAGCTTACTTTCAGGATGTTCTCCATATCGAGCGACAAAAGGTCGTCCTTGCCCAGAGTGAGTAGAGCTAGGGCAACTTTGAACACGATCTCTATGCCCTCTGACAGGAAGACGTCCATGATGCGGCACGCTAGAGGCAGCGAGAGGGTTGTCGTGAACAGCGTTAGAAACCAGCTACTGGCGTACAATGATGTACTGAAGTTCTGTGGACAAATATAAATCAATTGGGTATTTGACATCAATTTTTTTATTACTTTATTATAAACTAGATGATGCCCGCGACTTCGTTCGCGTGGACTTAGGTTTTTTAAAATCCCGTGGGAACTCTTTAATTTTCCGGGATAAAAAGTAGCCTATGCCCTTTCCCGGGATACAAACTATCTCTGTACCAAATTTCGTCAAAATCGATTGAATGGTTGAGCCCTGAAAAGCTAGCAGACAGACAGACAGACACACTTTCGCATTTATAATATTAGTATGGACTAGGATAAAAATAATGACGTAAACTGAAGAAACTAACTAAATCGATCAAATAACAAAAAAGTTATAGGCATTTAAATATTTCAGATTAGACAGAGATGGCGATATAGCATTTTGACGTCACACCTTACTAATGCCATAGTACCTTCGTGCGGTTTCATACAAATTTTCGTTTTGCGCAAAAGGGATAGAAGACCCTCCCACTCCAAAATTAATAAAATGCCTGTAACTTTGTAAATCTTTAATTAGTTAAGTTAGGTTTTCTGTTTTTTAGTATTAGCCCGGTTCTAGACTAACTTGGTCAATCCAGTAACTTTTTGTTACCCTTGTACCTCAAAGCATGTAAAACCATCGTTCTTGATCTGTATCTAGTCTCGTCACATCGGACTATGAGTGTCTAAAATATCCTGCCGCACAGGCTAATCTTTGTGCTAGAATGCCCCCCCCCCCCCCCCCCCCCCCCCCTCCCCCCTCTCTGGATGGACAGACGACATCAAACGATTGCAAGAAGCCACTGGATTTAGTCGGTGCAAGACCGTAGCGTGTAAAAGTCTCTACAAAAGACCTAAATGCAGCAGTTGACGTCATGATAATGATGATCATTGTACTGACCTGCGACTGGAAGTGCACATGTAGATCAGGAATAAGTTCCTGCACGAGGTTTTCCAGCTGGAACATGCAAAGGCCCAGCTCAGCCATGCTCGGCTTGAACATGTCTCGCATACGGTGATGCTGCATGATTTTCAGCAGCACTGCAAAAGCTTCTTCCTCGGGCATCTGTTGACAAAGTTAGACTTTTATCATTTATCCTTATTTGAATGAGTATATTCTCAAAGAGGCTCAGCAGGTCAACGATTAAGGAGCGGACTGAAATCTAAAAGGCCGCCGTCACCCACCCGTTGCACTATTGTCGTACCTACTCCTAGGAGTAGGTACGACAATAGTGCTAGCACAAGCTTTACGCTTATTAGGGTAGTATTAGTCACATTAAAAAAAGGAAAAAAATACATTTCGAACCGTCCACTACACGCCAGTTTTCTCTCAGAATGAGAATGGTTCAAGCTATAGTATACTACGCTGGCAGACTTCACACACCTTTAAGAAAATTATGGAGAACCTCTCAGGCATGCAGGTTTTCGCACGATGTTTTTTTTTTCAACGTTAATAGTTTAAAACGCACATAACTCCGAAAAGTTAGAGATACATGCCGGGGATCGAACCCCCGACCTTCCAAATAGGAGGTGGACGTCTTAACTACTAGGCTATCGTGGCTTTGGCAGGTAAATATATTCTCAAGACACAATAAATTCTCAAAGGTGAGTGAAGTCTGCCGGTCCGCACTTGGCCCGCATGGTGGACTATGGCCAAACCCTTATCATTCTGAGACGACACCAGTGCTCAGTAGTGAGCCGGGAATGGGTCGATCATGATGATATTTACCTGCATGAGTAACAATCCAACAATGAACCCTGATCCTTGGCAATAGCCGACTTCTCTGTCGTGGAGCGAATAGGCCTTCATCACATTAAACAGCGACTCCTGGCCCAGCCCGTCCTTCTCTTTGAAGAAATCATGCTCCGGGTATGTACGCGCTATGTCACGACGGATCACCTTCTCGCACGCTGATTTGGCCTGTACAAGAAACCATTACAAACTTAGGAAATATTTTCTTCTTGAAGTTAACCGCAAGATGCGTCGCAATAGCATTTTTTAGGCGTCAGTGGGTCGCGCGACGAGGGCTTTTCTATAGGATGTTAAGCGCTACGGCTGAAGCCTCTTGAAATTCAAGATATCTTGCCTTATTCTTCTATCTTATTAGGTCTTCTTTAAAAACTATGTAATAAGCTATAATGCAGAATTATACAATGATTTTAATAAAATGGTTTTATATTATAATGACTTATTGTCCTTGACAGAGACTTATATCTTCATTTCTAGTTATGTTCACAATATATACCTTGATATAAGTGGCATAAAGCTTCTTGTCCGGCGAGGAATCAACCCCTGCCAAAAGCTGCCACACAATGCCCCTGAAGTGGTGCGGCACTCCTTGACGCACCAGGTCGCGGACGAACTGGTTGCGGCGTCGCCACTCCGACTCCCAGTTGCTGACGAGTCTCCCCCATAGAGTCCACAAGTCCTCCTCACCGTTGCTCCCCATTCTGGCTTCTTCATGGCTCAAACTTGTCGCTGGGGATGTCAAACGAGATTTGTATGACCAGGGAGAAAAACGTTGATTTTTTTATATCTTAATTCTAATAATATTATAAATGTGGGTTTGGATGTTTGGCCGTTTGTTGACGATGACTGAGCTGATTTGGCGAAAATTTGGAATGGAGATAGCTTTATACGTTGAATGAACACAAGCTATTTTTTATACCGGAAAATCAAAGTTTTCGCGGGATTTTTAAAAAACCTATATCCATGCGGACGAAGTCGTGAGCACCATCTAGTTGCACATAAAAATAATAGTTTGTATTATTGTATAGAATCTAGGTGAGCTGAGTTTCACTCGACGTCTTATGATTTCATTGGTGTTATCCCTGAATTTTCGCGGGAACTCAGGGATGAGACAGTTCTAGATAAAACCACCAAAAACAAGGATATGTATCACAGATTTAATAAGGTGGCTTATTTAAAGTAAAACATATCTATAATATAAAAATGAATCACTAAATGTGTTGCTCATCGCAAATCTCGAGAACAGCTGAACCGATTTCGCTAATTCATTTTTTATAATATAATATTCCTTGAAGTACGAGGATGGTTTTTACGGAGAGAAAAATTTTAAAAATTTGAATCGACTGTTAGACGGAACGAAGTTCGCCAGGGCAGCTAGTTATTGATAAAATGTACATGGTTATTTAGTAATATAGTATATCCTACTCGCTTAGCATATCGATCCTTAAAGTATCATTATTAGTAACAAGTTACGAATTTAGTACATTTGGAGAGCATTATGAGTTGAACCAATTTTGACACTAACAAAGTTTTACAATCGCAATAGCTGTACTAGTTTCACTAAAGACCTCGGTAATTACACATATTACAACATTATAAATTGTATTATTGCAATATACGGGTATTTTGTACAATAAAAGTTAGAGAATTAATTAAATTGTTCCATCTTATTACACCACGCATGTTTTCACCGTTTCTATTGAAACAAGGATTAATGATACACATAATATGAAACATTTTTCATCAGAAATAGCGTGACAACAGGCGTAATAAAAGTGCAACAATGTCAATCATTCTATAAGAGTATTGTACGGGAATGGCAATCGCGGAGGGAACGTCCCGCACACCCGCACAGCCCCCGCGCTAACTCGGTGCGGGCGAGCGCGGGTGACGTGGTGGTGGAGGTGTACGGGGCGTACCTCCGCCTCACACTTCGGAAATGTTGACGACTGTCGCTAAATCCTTAATTTGAGAGGAGACTTTGCCGGCGATGGGTTGATGATGATGATGATGAATACTGTACTTGGTAAATTATAGTTTATTTATTACAGTCTAGCAAAAAACTTTCGCTAATGCTTTCGCTCGCATGAATATTTAATAAGCTAAAAGTATTTGCATCCATCTCCGAAGTGGCATGAAAAAATAAAAAAAACATCATCACCATTATCATGATCAAAACATAGCCAGCTCACTGCAGAGCACGGGTCTCCCTTCAGAGTAAGAAGGGTTAGGGCATAGTCTACCACGCTGGCCATCTTCGGATTGGTAGTAAGTAAAAAAACATAATATGAGCTAAAATGTCCAGTGGCAAGTAACTTCTGCAACTTCATTTGCAGCAAGTAAACATTTGCAATTTAAATAGTTCTGTTACTAAAAACTTGCAGAAATTGTCATCGTGTTATGACAATTTGTGCAGTCTGCAGTCGCTGTGACTTCAGCAAAACAACTTTCCAGTGGACACTTGGCCGTAAGATGAATACGACTCCAATTTCACTACATTCCGAAATTTCTTACCTGTATTTCTCAGGATAATTTAGTTTACAAGTGTTAAAGTTAAGAATTTTCGTTTCGAATTGTATTGTTGTATTTGGGGAAAGTTAAGGATAAAATCTTAGGTAGGTAGTAGGTACGTAGGTAAATGAATTAAGGGAATGTGCACATGAATACTATTGCACACCAGAAGCATTCGCAATTCGCATGCAAAGCTAATTTTACCCAGTTTTAGGGTTCCGTACCTGAAAGAAAAAAGCCTGTCAAGACCCTTTTTCTCAGGAACACGTGGAGATATCAAGATTAAATCTAAATATATAAACGGAAAAGGTGACTGACTGACTGACTGATCTACCAACGCATAGCTCAAACTACTGGTCGGATCAGGCTGAAATTTGGTATGCAGATAGCTATTATGACGTAGGCATCAGCTAAGAAAGGATTTTCAAAAATTCACTCCCTACGGGGGTGAAATAGGGTTTGAAATTTGTGTAGTCTACGTGGACGAAGTCGCGAGCATAAGCTAGTAACTAATATAACTATAGGGAGCTATACAAGGAGGAGCGCAGCGAGCTATCTCTTTATAGTTTATATAGAATAAGTTGTACATTATAATAGTAATATGTCTGGCATGTGAAAATCAAAACACGGTACTCGCAAGTTGAAAAAGCTCGAGCGAAGCGAGCTAAAGGTTTTTAGATATTTATGTTAAATAGAAAAAATAGTGTTTAGGTTATACGCGATATGATAACTATGATTGTAAAATGCGCGAAGCGAGAGTATTTTTTGCTTGCTATATTGCTGGTGGGCGCATTTCTGTCTCAGCACCTCCCTAACGGCGGCCTGTGCGGTTATCCCACTCGCACCACCTTCGGGCCGCTTGCCACATACAGTGGCAATTTTGCACCTCCTGCTTACTTCATTCACAAATTTTCTGAGGGAGATGTCAAGCGTGTCTGTTATTTGAATAGGGATAGCCAAATGCGGCAGACCCAGATTTTTTTTTCTATAGACAACTTCTATGAAACATTTCTATGTCTACATAATATAAGTGCACGCTCGCGAGCATAAATGGCTCCAGACAGGGATTCAATGCATTAATCTAGATTCTGAATACAGTAAATCGCATGCAGCATGGAGAATATTAAAATCTACACACACTGATTGCCACTGGAAAATATCGATTTTGTAATTTAACCTCAATATTCGATATGCAATCTATTATTTAGAAGTTATAGAAAAACTAACAAAGAAAACGTCGCCTGTCGTAGGCAACATTATTTTCTTAGTGTTATAATTGATATACTTACCTAATAATATATTCTCTATGACACACGATATATAGAATTCCAAAACACTTTTACTCGATTCACTTCTTTAACTCATCTCAAGTTATAAAGGAAGGTCATACTAAATTGTCACTATCACCACGTAAAAGATGAAGAGATAACGAGTCAAATACAATAACGAAAGTGGCACAACTCGAATAATTGAATATTTCAACTTTCAATTACGTTAATTGGATTGGATAAGAAAATTCCATTTTTGTATTTGTATTTTTTTGTATTATAATATAATATTTAATAAAAAATAACATGTTGATATCAACCGTTGATATTGCAAAACAAGAAAATTTATTCCGAACAATGAAAAGAAAGTTCAATGTATATTTAATCATATATGTATTATAGATAAAACCTCTAAGACAAGAAAACGAAAATTTAAAGATGGAAATTCACCAACTTCAGGATAAAGTAAAGGCCATGGAGATAGAAAAGAAGCGAAACAACCTAGTTATTTTTGGGTTAGATGAAAGTTCAGAATCTAAACCAATAGACAGTGTGCAAGCTTTAATTAAGGAAAAACTTGAAATAACTTTAGATAAACAAGAAATCATAAAAGCACATAGATTGGGACTATATAAGGGGAAAGCTAGACCAATTCTGGCCAGCCTTACTACAAATTGGAGGAAAAATGAAATTATGAAAAACAAAAAGAAACTACCAAAAGGAATCTCCATAAGTGAAGATTTTAGTAAAGAAACTTTAGCAAGGAGGAAGGAGCTTATCCCAAAGCTACAGGAAGAGAGGAAAAAAGGACGCATTGCCTATATAAAAGAGGATAAGTTAATTGTGAAAGAAGCAAGGGACCAAAGCCGTGACAAAAGGAAGCGGGAAGCCTCTTCCTCTCCCTCTACATCTGCCTCTGCAACTGAACCAGAGATGGCAAAAGCAGCTCCTAAAAAACTGAATAAAATAAATGCTTTCGAAAAAATGTATAGACCACGGTCACAATCATTGTCTGAAAAAAATAAATTGTAGGAAATAGCGCACTTTAGTAACCGGAACGACAAACGTAATACGACAATAACATTAAGATCAAATAGCTACAACACAAACCCCCCAACCCGGTTGGTCACCGTGGGGGCTAGAGACCAACACCCTCCAGGGTACAAGCCAAAGAAAAATAATCCAGATAATACTGAAAAGATTACAAAAAAGACAAAAAAATCTACATAGCCACACTTAATACCTTATCATTACGAACGCCAGAAAAACTACATGAGCTAGAATTATCTTTGAAGAATATCAAATGGGACATACTAGGATTAAGTGAAGTGCGAAGAATGGGAAACAACATAGAAGAATATGAAGACTATATTTTTTACTACAAAGGAGAAACTAAGGGACAGTTTGGAATAGGATTTTTGATTAAAAAATATTTGAAGAAATACGTAGAGGAACTAAAAGGTATATCTGAAAGAATTGCTGTCCTCAATATAAATCTGCCAGGATATAAAAATAAATGGTCAATTGTACAAATATATGCGCCAACAGAAACGGCAAGCAAATCCGACAAAGATACATTTTACAATGAATTAAATCTTACTCTTCAAGAAACACACAAAAACAAGATAGTGATGGGAGATTTTAATGGCAAAATTGGAAAGCAAAAGGAAAATGAAGGAAAAGTGGTAGGAAAATTTGGTATTGGGTTGCGAAATAATAATGGACAAAGAATGATAGATATGGCATTTGAAAATAATTTATCATTTATGAATAGCTTCTTCAAAAAGAACCAAAAAAACAAATGGACATGGTCGTCACCTGATGGCAAATACAGAAATGAAATAGATTATATAGCAACTAATAACCCAAAAACGTTTTGTGACGTCAGTATACTACATAACCTAAACTTTAACACTAACCATAGACTGGTCCGTGCGACATTATTCGCAAAGGAACCAAATAAAACACGAAGGAACTTCGGCAAAGACTTACAATTGAGCATAGTTCAACCAACGCAGAACACTTTATCATACAAAAATAAAGTTCAAAGTATTTACGACTCTTTAATTCAAAAATTACAAACATATCGGAAAATTAAACAGACCAATAAACTTGAAATTAGCCAAAAAACAAGCTATCTCATACAACAAAGAAAAGAAATGTTAAAAAATAAGAAAGATAAAGAAGTCCGGAAAGACATCACGAACATTAGCAAACAAATTAGCCATAACCTTAAAAAAGATAATCTAAAACGAAGAATGAAACACATAAACTACCATATTGCGAAAACAGGTGGCATTAAAAAAGCTTTAAAAGAATTGAGTGACAAAAAAGACTGGATTCCACACATGAAAAACGTACATGGTAAGCAGGAAACGAAAAGATTATCAATCATGGCTGTAGCTACCGAATATTATACCCGTCTGTACTCTAATCAAAATAGCGAACCAGAAAACTTATACTTAGGTGAGGTCGAGGATAATGATATACCACCTATTATAGAAAGTGAAATTGAATTAGCAGTTACAACACAGAAAATTGGTAAATCCCCTGGACCTGACAATATATCAAACGAAATAATCAAATTAACCCTACCTGAAAATTTAAAAATATTATCAACCCTTTTTAATGCAATTTTAACATCAGAAGAAGTTCCCAACCAATGGGTAAAGAGTATTATTGTTTTGATCTACAAAAAAGGAGATAAAAATGATATTGGTAATTATAGACCAATCAGTCTAATGTCAAATTTATACAAAATATTTTCGAAGATAATTTTGAGAAGGTTAACAACTCAGTTTGATGAGCAACAACCTATAGAACAGGCTGGATTTAGAGCAGGCTATTCTACAGCGGATCACATGCATGTAGTCAAGCAATTGATTGAAAAATGCCAAGAATATAATAAAACTGTCTATTTAGCATTTGTTGATTACACTAAGGCTTTTGACTCATTGGAACATAATAGTATCTGGAAAGCGCTAAAAAATCAAGGAGTAGCCGAAAAATACATAAGAATCTTGAGAAACATATATAACAACTGTACAGCCCAAATTAAACTGGAAAAAATTGGAGAAGAATTCCCAATCCGCAAAGGAGTCAGACAAGGAGATCCGCTTTCACCTAAAATTTTCTCAGCAGTTTTGGAGGATATATTCAGAAACATGGACTGGCAGAATTATGGAATCAGTATTAATGGAACAATACTGAATCACTTACGATTTGCGGACGACTTAATACTTATTTCCGACAAACACACAACTCTTCAAAAAATGTTACAAGAACTCTCAGTTAATAGTAGGAAAGTAGGACTGACTATGAACAAATCAAAGACAAAGGTTATGACCAATGGTAACACTGAAACAATACTGCTGGAGGGCGAACAGATAGAATACGTAGACTCATATGTATACCTTGGGCAACTTATTTCGTTTAGTAATCAAATGGATCAAGAGATTGAAAGAAGAGTGACAAACGCATGGAGAAAATACTGGTCATTCAAAGAGATCATGAAGAACAGCCAATACCCTATGTCATCAAAAAGAAAACTCTTTAACTTATGCATTCTTCCTACCCTGACTTACGGATGCCAAACATGGGCGCTGACTCGGAAAACTCTTCAAAAAATTAGGACTTGCCAAAGAGGCATGGAACGCAGCATGTTAGGATTCACCAGAAAGGACAGGAAGAGATGTAAAGATTTAAGACGAATCACCAAACTCGAAGATGTAGTCATCCAAACCAAAATACTTAAATGGAGATGGACTGGACACATGCTTCGAGAGAAGTCAAAGAAGTGGACCAAAGCTATAACAGAATGGGAAGTTAGGGATGGCTCAAAGCGGAAAAGGGGTAGACAAAGAAAACACTGGGTAGACGATATAAAGCAGGCAGCGGGATCACTATGGACAAGAGAAGCACAAAACAGACTATTATGGGAAAACCTGGAGGAGGCCTATGCGTCAGAAGACGCGCTGATCGGAAAGAACTAAAGTGCGAGATTTAAATTATGTAACTTTTAAATGTAAATTCAGTAATAAAGGCTTTATTTATTTATTTATTTATTTATATGTATTATAATATCCCATAAACCGCGATGTTATGTAAAATAGAAGCCTTTAGCCAAAAAATTAATTTGTACGTCAAAATATTTTAACGTTTTAATTAAAGAATTGTTGTAATTTAGTATAAAGTTTTGAATTGACCACTTTCGTTACATATATATACTATGCAACGTATCTACAGTACGCGACAGCTCAAGATGGCAATTGGGGAGCGGGTGAGCGCGGGTGACGTGCGGGTTCCCCCGCCTCATACCCCGGTTGCCATCTCAACTTGTCGCGGACTATAGATTCTGACTAGACATATGAACAGCTTCGCAAGCAATGTAATTCTAAAATTGCGTATAAAAGTAAATGTAACGTAATAAGTAAATGCACGAAACGCCACGTATGGCGCATGCAAGTATTTATGTCGATACTTAAACTAGAATGAGACAAATGACCGCAGATATAGGTCTATTACCTACACTTGAATAAACGTTTCATAATTATACTAGAGTAAATCGTATGCTTTGCATAGTATAATCGAAAGTTTTGAATCTAAAATGTAATAAAAAAATCGGGGTCAATGCCCCACCTACGATGCGGTATTGACCCCACGGCATCTATCTGCGCAACGTTCGTTGATCTCTACCATCAGTCAGTACCCGTAGTACAAGATTTTACGTCTCACCAAACCAAACCAAATTCGAGAGTCGAAATACTTCCGTGTTACAGTAAACTGGATCTTAACTGCCTTTTTTGAAAGCTCAAGTTTGTGTACACTTCTACAGCCAGCGCTCCAAGCGGAAACATTGCGAAATTAAAATCAGTGGCATTGAATATTTGACTTCAATTCAAGGTTGTTTAGGTCCATTTTACTGTAAAGCGGAAATATTTCGACTCTCGAATTTGGTTTCGTTTGGTGAGACGTAAAATCTTGTACTACGAGATATTTTATTTGCAATACATTACGAACTTTTAAAAAATACAGGTATTTTAAAATTATTTTGTGCATCTTTTCGTGGTATTTTATTATCAGTACTACCACCCGTCTTTGTTTTTGCTAGTGTTCTAATTACACCCAGTATAGTTTAAAAAAAACATTGCGCAGATTCGACGTCAGGTGTTACCAGCTGTAAATTGCAAAATTTGGAACTATGAACGCGTGACGAGGCTCACCTGAATTGAATGATACTTGTGACGTGTCTGAGCTCTTGCGGCTGTGCACTTTGTTCAGCGAGGGGCACTTGACGTCCGCCTCGATCCTTCTGTTCTCTTCCTCCAGCTTGGCTAGCAGCGTCAGCTCGGGAGAAGAGACCACCCCAGACACTGGTGTGGCGCAGCCTGTCAATGCAACAAACACATATCATATAGTCCGTTAAAAATGACTCTTCACGAATTATATGAACTGTATGGGTCTACTGTCATGTCAAAAGTACGGTTCAGTTTTAAATTAAAAGGACTAAAATCGTACTTTTGACATGAAATTTGACACAAAAAGTTAAAATGGCGCACGAGGAGTCATTTTTTACGCATATACCTATATACATTGGAATCGAAAACAGAATTCTGTTCAATTTACTGTCCGTCAAAGAAGACTGAAAGTTTTATAGATATTTATGGCCTAACAATTAATTATGTAGGATCAGCATTTAAATAAACCGTCAATATATTTGGGCATCATATGTTTAACAATATGACATGATTGTAATTATTATTTTTGTTGTTTAAATGCATTTATGTGTCTTATATCTACACGTTGTTGAAGACTAGAGCACTATTTTTTTATTGACATCCAGATGTGAAAATTTATTACTCCTATGCTCCTATTGTCAAGTAAATACTGAAAGGAACAGAACTTCAGAAGGACACGATCGAGCGAATCGATCAATGGCCTGTCAACCATATCTTCATTCTTATATAAACGCAACTCTTTCAAATTCCACGTGTAAATGTATTTTGTCTTCTAGATAGAAAAATGATGCTTCTTTGCGGTGTGATAGTATATATGGGAGTATTTATTTTCTTCATTTTTTCTAAAATGTCTAAGAACTTTATATTTGCGAAGAGGTTTAATATGATTAATAAGTATATATATAATAATCTAAAACTAAAATCTAAGTTAAAATTCTAAAAGTACATTGCTTGTTATCCATATTAGTTGGTGGATGGAACTGTAAGCGGCGGTGGTTGGGTTAGGAGGTTACGGAGTTAAATGCAATGCAGGCGTTTATGTAAAGTGCAAGCTTTTAAGTAAAATGAGAATTTCTGTCTTCCTTCTTTCTCGAACATGTATATTATGAGGTAGGAAAGAGAGAGAAAATTTATTAAAGCAACCTCGATAAATGCTAAAATAAAGTTGATAACATCTTAACTACCAGGCATGGCAAAAAAGCATTAAAAAATTACATCTTCTACCAAAGGCAAATTTTAATAACTATTTTATAAATTAAATTCGCCGTTGAAGTTTGACCCTTAAAATTAATTTCGCCTTAACTACAGATGACTTTTTTATACTCAGAAGCAAAATTATTTTGTGGAAACTTTTAAGTATAATACTCGTTCCTCCATTATTAGTATTGGCGTTCCTCTCTCAGTGTGCAACAGTCTACGAAATAATAATTAAGTAAACCCTAAAACAATTAAACTACACTCGTAGGTACTTTGGTAACTTATAACGATAATCATAAAAATATAGGTGTGAAACTAATTTACTGACAATTTATAAAATTAATCAAGTCTAGTCTTATGTTAAAGACTCAAACTAACTATTCAATATCTAGTTGGACTCTTAACTATTTTCCAAGATATATGAAGCATTATGCATATATACAAGTCCGGATAAGCAGTCAGGCAGACCGAAATCCTCACAATCGTTAGTGTGTTAGGATTCAAACAAACCGTCAAGAAATGCGACAGGCGAGTCAGTGTTACCAGGAGAACTGCTGGCGGCAACGGCTTCCTCGGCTTCCACGTCCACCTTCATGTTGAACCGTGAATTTCGGCCATATGCCGGCTCGCGATACGGCCGCTCTGCATCAACCCAACTTCGTCAGACCCACAGATTCACAGTTTGTGTCTTTCAGAAGGTCCCCTTAAGAACCGGAAGCACTAGATGCTAATTGTAGATTTACCCGGAATGTAAGTAAGTTCTTAACCTCCTTTGGGCTTTGCCGCAGTCGGTAATTATAGAAGAAGCTAACCGACAGATTGGCATGTAACGTATAGAATACAGATTAAATCAATGAGTCCAGAAACATAAGATTTTGTATTCGTTTGATCGACTAAGAATTTTCTGAAACTTCATACGAACGAAAAAAGCTATTTTAAATATATATATATATATATATATACATATATGCATATTCTTAGATCTTTTAGATGACATATTTTTGTGCAGTTTTTAGATTTTTTTCGGGGCTAATATTCCCATTTTCAACTAGGCAATTTATTTATAACTAGGTGATGCCCGCGACTTCGTCCGCGTAAGTTTTGATTTTTTAAATTCCCATGGGAACTCTTTGATTTTACGGGCTAAAAGTGGCCTATGTCCTTCCCCGGGATGCAAGCTATATCTGTTCTAAATTTCGCCAAAATCGGTTAAACGGATGGGCCGTGAAAAGCTAGCAGACAGACAGACACACTTTCGCATTTATAATATTAGTATGGAAGTATAGATTAATAACTGTATTTTGCTATTATACATTAATTTTAATAATACCTTACGAAAGAATGACTATTTTGTTTATTTTTCAGTATTAATTTAACGTAACGTAAGGGAAGAAAACTGTTCCGGCTCTTATCTATCTATCATATTCCAGGAAGTCTCAGAACTTATTACTTGCAAGAGACATCCTTATCAATTTTCCATTTCTAGGTCCTCTCTATCTTGCATTAAAATACATTTTATGGATTGAAAATTCTCCTCAGATATAATATTATAATTATGCTTGTTTGGGGTAGCACCCACCTCAATAAAAAAATCTCCTGTATGAATCATTGCAATATGCTTATGTGCATGTATACTATACCACCAAGAGAACTCGAAAAGATTTATCAATGACAAAATTCTTATGTTCAACGAAAAACTATTATTATACCTGTGGTAAATTTCATTTCGGTTCACATTAACTTAACCAATACCCAAAATGAGATATTTTAAAAGTGCACCCATGCATTTGGACAGCGTTTATGTATGACAAAATGGTATGATGTAAGAGTTCAGAAGTACAATCACCATTGGTAAATGAAGGTACGTATATTAAGTAAAATATCAAACTGGCATGCCTAAAGGACATAAAAAAGGGCGCGGACAAAAGCAAACTATGCATTTGGTATTTATAATACGATTCCTGAACATCGTTCGACCTGATCGTCGACAAATATCGGTGCCTAATAGCAGAAATATGAATATTCCTATACGGTGGTCTCTCTGTCACTCGCTCCATACAAACGTAGATTGGTTCTCATTTGAATATTAACCAATCAAACTCGATGTGATTTTGTAGACACGTTCTAGAAACTAATATCTATGACTGTGGTTTGCCAGATTTTCGTAAAATTAGGGGATTTTTTAATGTAAATTCTCGAGTCCGTGTAACTTTGAAACTAAATATTTTAACGGAAATCTGGAGAACCATAGACATAGACAAGTTCCTAAAGCCTAGAGAGTTTGTTTAGAGACAAAAACCTCTAAGTTCTGATTCAAATAAGTACTTACAGAAATGTTTAAGTGGATACTAATTAAGCCGTCGGAGCAAGTTTTTCTCCGGGGAAATTACACGGTATAAAATGCTAGACACTCAAATTGCCGCAAATTCCCGTGGCATTCTGAATGCCAGATCATACACGGCACAGGAGAGCATAACAAACTCGTTATAATTTTAACGCGGGACAAAATTGCCAAGGGATTTGGAGATTCACGATGAGATCGTATTTCGCGTTTGTTTAAACGAAACCGTGTAGGTGAAAGTTGGCGATACGCGCGGCAGTCTGCCGACCACTAACCATGAAGGCCGGCCGTCACATCGGCATCGCGGCAAGCGCGCGCACCATCCTAATTCCCAAATGATATAATAAAACGTTAAACAGTATACCTATGACTAATAATAATGAACGCACTTTACACTATACTTTAGGGAATTATTTCGTAGTATTCTTTTGCGAGAATTTGAACGCATCATTGCAATACTGCATTGAGTAGTTTTTAAGCTTGTTATTATATTATGCAATACCTATCATGCTTTATTTAATTTCAAAAGGAATGACATTAAAATGATACCGATACCTAGTAAGTTTGAAGTAACAAAGCTTTTATTTATTAAATAAAAAGGATTGAAAATTAGGCATGAAAACAATATACTATATAAGCTTAACATATGCTCTCTCATATTATTAAATTAACAACAAGTAGATGAAGTGCCCAGCGTCCATTTCCATCATCGGCTGTTTTTATTGTATTTTTTGAGAAGTACATAGTCACAAAAACAAAGTCATCCCACCTCCATCATACGAGACAATCTTGTACTTGTGGTACTTTACTTTGCACTTATTGGAAGTTACCCATAACGCAAAATTGTAAAAAAACATGAGTCTACTAACCCGTAAAAATGATTATATAGTTATAATGAGTACTAAGTATTAAATGAAAAGGATCGGAACGTGCCTACTACCAACCTACCTGTTTTTATAAGCATACTAGTTAATGCCTGGCATGCGTTGCAATGACTCGCGTGCCACTTATTGTGCGTTGATGGTACCTACTTTGGCTAAAGCCTTAACGCAAGTTCCAACAACAACTGTACAAGGTTTTAACTAAACCGGATGAGCAAATGAAAATGAACATGCAGCCAAACATTAGTTTTTATTATATGGATATTCTACACGAATGCTACGGATTTTCCTCAATGGAAATTCAAAAACGATTGGCTCCTGACTTAAAAAGTTCAGTTCAGCTTTTCAAAATTAATGGTTTTAAATTACGGCTTCTCGGTGCTTTTGAGGTACTATGAGAACATATTATATGACTTTGCCTTCAATAAGTAGATTTGTGGGTTGGATAGGATAGGGTTGTCATCTGTTCGGGTTTCCCCAGATTCATAGAAGTTTGGAGGACATCCGGGGAGCGTCCGGGCAAGGTTTTATATACTGTCCCGGTTTTAGTTTATTTAAGTAAGAATGCATTTTGAAGGCTATTTGAAAATATCAAGAGTCAAGATCGAATTTGTTTCTGTATTTCTTGAGTGATAATAGAAAAAGATGTTACCTACTGTTACCTTAGAAGTTTAAGTAATTTTGCATTTATAAATTAACTAGCTGATGTCTGCGACTTCGTCCGCGTAGATTTACGTTTTTCAAAATCCAGCGGGAACTCTTTGATTTTCTGGGATAAAAAGTAGCCTATGTGTCAATCCAGGGAATAATCTATCTCCTATGATGGTATGGATGGATGTATGATTGAGTAACAAACATCCAAACATCCACTCTTTCTTATTTATAATATTAGTAGGATAAATAACTAGTTTTAATTATGTGGTAAAGAAATAGACCGTCGAAGTTTTACACTTAAATCCGTGGTTGCCGAACTCCTTGTCCTAGATTACAGATTTTACAGATGGCAACCCTAAGTAGGAGCAATCCACCCTAGATGGGTGTGACCAGACGGGGCGTGCAATGTTATCACTAAACATTTATTTATTGGAAAGTATTTCTAGGCCATTGGTATTAGTAGGTTAAAATAAAATTGTAAAGGCATTTCTGTTGATGTTAGTTCTAAGGAAAAACGCAGATTAGCGGAGTGAAGTGGAATCGAGCCACAACATCTTTTATGCTTAAGAATTTCACCAATAGGGTCTTGGACTGTAGTAATAAAATTATGTGATTTTCTGTAAAGCTGTAGTTTATGGGGCTTAGCTTACATAAAGCTGATTTTAAGCTGTACTTTATTAGACCAGACTCTAACCCACTCCGTCTGTATGCGCTGGTCATAAGATTGTCCTGATTTCATTTACATGGGCAGTATTTTAAGCAAATGTTGTTGCTCGGCAACACGTATGCATCAACCTGGAGCAATAAGTGGAGCTATCTAGAGCAATAATCTCGCATAACATTGCTGAAATTTTCAGGTATTGCTGGGTATTGCAGTTAATTGCTTCATGTGGTCGTGACGTCATAATTGACTAAATTGCCTGGAATTGAGGTATTTCAATTGCCCGTATAGCGTACCTTAAGGCAATGATAGTGAGATGGTGGGTAATGCAGAGTTTCGCGTTGTAAGTGCCAGCAATGGTATAGCGAATTCAATAATTCGACTTAATATTAAAAGCAATTATTATAAGCAAGTATACTTGTCTGATTTCTTCACAAATATTAACAAAGAAAATAAAGACTATTCATCTATTGCGTATTGAACAACTCAACGCTTAGAGAACATAGGAGAGAAAATATATAACGGTTAACCGTATTACCCGACAAACGGTTTTTGCAATGTATGATTTAACACGCATCGAGCTAGGAATTCTAACCATTTCAAACTATTGTACTCAATATATAAAAGGAAAAGGTGACTGACTGACTGATCTATCAACGCACAGCTCAAACTACTGGACGGATCGGGCTGAAATTTGGCATGCAGATAGCTATTATGACGTAGGCATCCGCTAAGAAAGGATTTTTGAAAATTCAACTCCTAAGGGGGTGAAAAAGGGGTTTGAAATTTGTGTAGTCCACGCGGACGAAGTCGCGAGCATAAGCTAGTATATATATAAAAGGAAAAACTGACTGACTGACTGATCGATCAACACACAGCTCAAATTACTAAACGGATCAGGTTGAAATTTGGCATCCAGATAGCTATTATGACGTCGGAATCCGCTAAGAAATTATTTTTGAAAATTCAACCTCTAAGGTGGTAAAACAGAGATTTGAAATTTGTGTAGTTCACGCGGACGAAGTCGCGGGATTAAGCTGGTAATATAACATATGTGTTGTCTAACTTGGAAATAACTTCTGTTAACTCGAAGGACCGTTCGAACGTTTGTCACGTATCAGAGACAACGAAAGAATGTATGGCACTAATAAGAGCACTGACTATTTGGTTCAAGAACCTGCATAGCCCCAAAGTATAAGAAGAAGAAGAACTATTTGGTAATAGATACCTACCTCATTTGTCATGTTATATGATGTATCAAACACGCTGTATAGGCTATCTAATATGAAAGTAACATGTCTATGGTAAAGTGTTATTATTTTTACTTTAGGCCCATGTTTAGATATAAAGGTTCTTAAAATGACTGACAGACGAGACGATGCAGAGCTTAAACCATTTATAAAGCTGAGGACAGGATATCGAGGACGGTAGATATCGATTAGACCTTCAAAATGTCACCCATATCATGTGATATTTACCTGCACGGATAAAGTAAGTAACAAGTAATTTAAAATTTCTCAAAAAAAAACCCCGACTGCGGATTGCACTGCATCTTTTTTAACCCACACAATAAAGCGCATAAAATCCGCCATTTTGATTTTTAGGGTTCCGTACCCCAAAAGGAAAAACGGAACCCTTATAAGATCACTTTGTTGTCTGTCTGTCTGTCTGTCTGTCAAGAAACCTACAGGGTACTTCCCATTGACCTAGAATCATGAAATTTGGCAGGTAGGTAGGTCTTATAGCAGACATTAGGGGAAAAATCTGAAAACCATGAATTTGTGGTCACATCACCAAAAAAAAAAAAGTGTTTTGAACAAATAATTAGTATTTTCAGCTTATAAAGTAAGATTACTATACCAAGTGGGGTATCTTATGAAAGGGCTTTACTTGTACATTCTATAACAGATTTTTATTTATTTTTATGCATAATAGTTTTGATTTATCGTGCAAAATGACGATATAATACCACTGAAGTACGGATTCTTCGGTGCGCGAGCCTGACTCGCACTTGGCCGGTTTTTTTAATGTTATTGTACCCTTTAACACTTCTGCCATCAAGAAGAATTTAATGATGTAACATTTATCACAATAATTAAGAAGTTACGAGCGGACATAGAAACGGACATATACAGGTCTAACACATCATTCTCCTTTTGTTCTTCGCCGCAGTCGGGTATGATGATAGTCCAGAAATGTGCATGGAACTATAGTCTGATTTTTAATTCCGTGGAATTCTGACGTTTCTTAATGTTACCAGAGATAAAACAATTCCCACAAAGAAGAAAACTTTAAATATTGTAGGTACATAGGTAAATTTAAGTACATAAATCAATTGCCGCATGAGAACAAATCAACCGATTTGGCCGATTTTTTGTTGTTTTCGTAAAGAACAAGGTTTTTGTGAAAGAATTTCTTAAAAAATCCTGAATCATAATCTAAGCGTGTACTTTTAGGCACATCAAGATGATTAAAATTAAAAGGAACTAAAAATAAACTTAGAAATGTTCAACATATAAGTCAAGATTACATCCTCAAATCAACCGATCCCATTGCTGCCAGTTTCCACTTTCCACTGTTAAAGATTGCACCCTATTTTAGTGCAAAGTTATGTCTTAGGGCTTTTATATTGATAGGGATTTAATGTAATTTGGGGTAAAATCGAACTTCAGGTGGTGGTCACACTGTTTTTGATACAAATAACTCCCCTGATGTATAAAAATGACACCGTCAGATTTCCACCGAATTAAAAATCAGAGTATAATTATTATTATGAGTGAAGTTTTTAGCGTTTAAGTAACTTCACATCCCCATGCGTATATGCAGGATTTCATTTGAGAGCACTTTTGGCATACGCTCCAATCAACTCCATGTTATGCCACTTCGAACTCGTTTCCATTAATAAGTGCTTCGATGCAGTATATTGACCTTACCTTTTTAATTAGGTCTTCAGCTCGATGAATAAGATAGGTACTTAATATACATTGGAATAATTTTTCAACTTATATAATACTAGCTAGTAGCTAACTACTAGCGACCTGCCCCGGCTTCGCACGGGTAGCTTATTAGCATTTTTGTAGGGACCTTTAATTTTTTGAAAATAAAATCTATGTTACTCAGGAATAATGGAGCTTTCTACTGGTGAAACAATTTTCAAAATCGGTTCAGTATTTCCAGAGATTACCCCCAACAAATAAACTTACAAACTTTATCTCCTTATATATATATATATATATTTATATTTATATATATAAAAGGAAAAGCTGACTAACTGACTGACTGATCTATTAACGCACAGCTCAAACCTCTGGACGTTTTCATAATTAGCACTCAATAAAGGTACTGTATGTACTATTATTACAATGCCTTCATCGCTGCATAGTTCATTTTGATTTCCAAGTTTATTTTTAATTTTGAATGAGGAGCAATTCGGGACTTTATAGTTTCGAAATTGTTTCTGATCTGGTGTGATGGGAGACTTCGACCGTTTCTATACCACCCTACCGGCAAAGCTATGCCACTAAGCGATTTAGCTTTGTAGTATTGATAAGAATCGATGAGTTTAATAAATCTGCTATATTATCTTCCCTGGTGAGATCGCAGTCAAGAGCTAACTTGTAATCAAATAAAATAATACTTTCATACTTCGTTGTGAAGTTATTTCGTGTTACATTTATTCTTTAATTGTTTGCCTATGTGGCCGGAATGAATTTAACTCTCAACTCGTCTGTGTTGCGGCCTATTAAAATAATTATTTTGCTGAAAAGGTTTTCCCCAGCAGCATGATTATTGCTGGTGAAAAAACGTGGTCGTTTTTTACGGCTACGCTTTGAATAAAATATTCGCAAGCACGTCTAGTCTGACTGAAGGACTTCTCTGAGGTGCAAAAATCGTTAAGAATATCCAATGAAACCAATCTTTTAATTTGGAACCAATCAATAGAAAATATTTCAGTTAAACATTAAGTTAGCCTTATCTAATTACTTTACAAATAATGCCCGCGTGGAATGGTGCCAAGAATACTGCATTTCCGCGCTGGACAGCCAGGCTGATCCGTTGCGCATAAAATAAGCCAGCTCTTCTGTCACCAAATGAGGCTAATGATCGCGGTGAAATGTCTCATAATTAGAATGCATTTTTGTTGCACTTATCGATGTGCATAATACTCCGGGATAAAAGTAGCCTATGTTACTCTCCAGGTAATTAAATATATCCAAGCAAAAAATCACGTCGATCCTTTGCTCCGTTACGGCGTGACTGACAAACCAACAACAACTTTCGCATTTCTAATATGGGTAGTGATTAGTATAGATGTTTCTGTATGTAGGCCCATATCGAAATATCCATAAAAATATAAATGCGAAAGTGTGTCTGTCTGTCTGCCTATCTGTCCGTCTGTCTGTCTGCTAGCTTTTCACGGCCCAACAGTTTAAACAATTTCGATGCAAAGTTAGCTCACATCCCGGTGAAGGACATAGGCTACTTTTTATCCCGGAAAATTAAAGAGTTCCCACGGAATTTTTAAAAAACCTACATCCACGCGGACGAAGTCGCAGGCATCATCTAGTACAAAATATAAGATTGAGGTCACAAACCTAAAGTTATATGAAGTCAAAGGTACCAAAATACCGTGTTCTGAACCTCTTTATTTATAAAAGATTCAATACACTCGAGTCGAGGGCTATTTTAGACACATCTTGATGTTCTTGAGTGTTCTCGGATATGGATCAAGTCGGTCTGGACTTATCTTGTTCGTACTTTTACTTATATTATTAACTATTAAATTGCGTATGCTTTACATTTTTATGTGTACAATTTAACCGCTCCGACTCATGTGTAGATAAGTAAGTATGAAAAGTAGCTTAGTGAACTAGGTGTTCAACCTCAAGAAATTTTTATACTTTCAGTTATGAATTGTCCCAAATCGTGTAAGCACGCGGATACTACATACTTTACTTATTTTGTATTGTTGTTATAGAAAGAAGTGTTAAACTTCAATTATTATTTTAAAAAGGAGAATCTAGAGATAGCAAGTTGAAGTGTATAATAAATTAATATTCAATTAGCTAAAGGTATCCATTAGCAATAAACTTGCAGTAAGCTCTGGCAAGTAACTGTTACTGTGTAAATACACATAAATAAGTATTTTTTTAAATTTCAGTACACAAACATGTTACGGATGTTCACACAGTGCAAGGGACTTGCCAAAGCTGACCTCTGCAAGTTTTATTGTTAGTGACCACTTCACTTGGCTCCAATTTACTAATTCTTACTATAATAATTATACATCGGTTCCTGTAGTCTCTATAGTATGTATAACCGTTTAAGCATCAAACAGTGAAATAATTTCAAATGTATTTGAGAATAATAGAAGCGCAAACGACACAACACGACAAAATCAAACCAACAAAAGAAATCAATGCATCAAGGCACCGAACTTTGAAAAAACAGTTGTATATTAAAAATAGGTTTACAATACCAAAAACGGTCAAGTGCGTGCGGCACGCGCAGTGTAGGGTCCCGTAGTTCTGTCAAAATATGCGGACTACACAACGAACAACTTCATGTAGCTTTTACCTAATGAAATTTATTCGACTCCAATTTAATAAGTAGGTTTTTACTCATTAACATATACTCATGCCAAATTACAGCAAGACAGACGGGCACGGCGAAACTATGCAGGTTCTAGTTAACTACGGAACCCTAAAAAATGGTGCACTGAAAATAGGTTAACAGACCGACAGTACAATATAAGAATGCATTGACTTCAATATGTTACAATATAAGTACAATTGAAAAGCGAGCAAATAATAATTCATAATAATTATCCCACTTAAAGAATAACTTACCTTTAATTAGAGTAAAAGTCGGTGTAAACGTCACGGTCGGCACCGACTCGAACATTAACTGAAAAAAAGAAAAACAGAATTGTAAACAGTAATTACAGTTATTTTCACAGCTGAAGTTACATTTTTAGTTTCCACCATTTCCACATATATAACCTATCATAGCTACCTACCTGGTTTGTCCTATAATCACGTCGCAACGGTGCAACGGATTGACGTGATTTGTGCATGGGTATAGAATTATAGATAAAGACCTGGAGAGTGACATAGGCTACTTTACCCCGGAAAATCAAAAAGTTCCCACGGGATTTTAAAATACCTAATTCCACGCGGACGAAGTCGCGGGCATCAGCTAGTCTCCAATATTTAGAGTTCTGAAAGTACTAAATAGATCTAAGTAAACTATTGCAATCATGACACAACTTCATCAATATAATATTACAGCTCTAAAATACAGTACGCGGCCGAAAGTAATGTACATCGGCCTTCAGAATGACATTTCGACTTTGTAGAGCGTTGTCTCTGTCACCCATACCTATATGACGTTTTGTCGGTCTCAACGACTGGGACACCGCTCTACAAATCTGCTATCTCTTTCTAATGGTCGGTGTACATTACTTTCGGCCGCGTACTGCAATAATAATTTAAACGTAAAATGAAAAGAGAGAGTGATTTTCTGCTTTCGAGTACTTTTTGCACCTAATTTGAATGTTAAATGCCTGACAGCTCGCAAAGAACGTCTGCATTGCAAGGCAATTTCAGTGGCAAGGCAAAACCTATTCAGTGAACTAAATCACCCGGTAACTAACTCAGTAATCTCGTACCGGGTTTGACAATAAGCTCTATCTGAAAATATTAAATTTATTTATTTCATGGCTTTAATTGATTAATTAAATTTATTTATTTATTATTTCATGGCTGCGAAAAATACGGTGGTACGACAATTCCCTGTTCTTTGGGCGACGTAACCCAAATGAATAAATACTCAACTATACTCGTGTATTTGTTTAGGCGTTTCTCTTTGTTGATATGTGGGTTTGAACTTGAAGGTTGACATTAACCTTTTGCTGTATAAAGCGACTCATATATGGTGTACAACCCACCACCACCCATTGCCCCACCAACCTCGCGGTTATATGGGCCGAAACGCGGGAGGGCGCCCATTCGGTACTTGTTCGGTGGCTCTTTCCTCCCTCTCCCTGACTCCCTACAAATTCTTTCTATCCTTTCCTTGTCCCTTTGAGTCTTTCTCCACTTTCTGGGGCAGACGTTTACAAAAACGCAGATCCCCGCGTGCTCCGCGGTCCGAATCCTTCCTCAAACACCCACTGGTCCACGATCACGGTTCAAGCTGTCATATAAGTACGGTGTACAGTAGGTATACTAAGGCACCATCTCCATGGATGACAGACTAGCGGCGATAGTCTCGCCATGACAAAATTCGATACAAACTCTAATGGCCAATCTATACAAGGCGATACTTTATTTGTCAACTGTCATGAAGGTTAAGTATTTTATAGGTGAACGGTACTTTTGACATGACAGTTGACACATAGAGATGGCGAGTGAGAACTTAAAATGTTTGCCTTGTGGAGATTGGATTGACTCATTTTGTACCCGGACTATATCGAATTTTGTCACCCATCGGCAAACGATGACTTTTAATTAATAATATGGTTTGCAGTTGTAAATGAAAATAAATATATGACTGACATCAAAGACTGATTCCAACTACTTGCCGGACATAATATTAGGTCATGACATCCACAGTTCTGAAGCATAAAAGGTTTGGGAAATATTAATTAGCCTTTACGACAAATGATGATTGACCGCCACGCGGCGCTATTTAATTGTTCTGATATTTCGCGTGGAAGAAATAATCAATTAGCACGTTATGTTACTTTCAACTTTCAATTCATTACTGTGCAATTTACCAATACTAACTTTTGTCAATATAAGTCCCGAAAATTGCTAATGCGCGTGGCCGCCATTTTAGTGACGTCAGCACTTGACTGAAGTTTCGAGCTGATGTTAATGAGACATGGTTCCAGCGCAATAACAATTTGCGGGACTTATTACCGAGTTTTGTTGGATTAATATAATTTCAGAGGTCATTACGATGATGCATTATCAATATAAGATTTCAAAATCAGTTAAGTATCAGAGATGCACCATCTTAAACTATATCTAGTACTATCTATACACCAACTATATCGGTTTACAATTTTGTGTCGGGAACCCTGAAGTAAGTTTAATAAACTTGTCAGGACCTGACCTTAAAGGACCATTAATTACCACTAGGTGAGACTGCAGTCAAGGGGTAACGTCTTGTATTTGAATTAAAAAAAAAAATAGAATCTAAGATAGCGCTAAGATGGATAGCAAGTTTGTATTATTATGCGAGAGTTATACCTACTTTTAAAATGTATTTTTGCAAGATGATGACTAACTGCGATCAAAACTTCACCATCAAAGTTAGATATAGCCGTATAGGTAACTTAAAGGTATATGACCACAGAATATCTCTATATAGTATAAAATAAAGTCGCTTCCTGCGTCTGTATGTATGTATGAACGCGTAGATCTTTTGAACTACGCAACGGATTTTAATGCAGTTTTCACCAGTAGATAGAGTGATTCAAGAGGAAGGTTTATAGGATTATAATTATCAAAAATTAGAGATCCCTAGGGAAATTGAAATAATGTTAATTAGGTTGGAAAATATCCTCTCATTTTGAGTTTCCGAGGCGTGCGCTGCCTAAATGGTAAAAGTTACACGAAAACAATATATGGTGAAATTGTTTCTCTTGAAAAGTTCTACAAATAAGTCCGCGATAGCATACATGTATCTTTGAAGGATGGCTCACAATACTCGATTTTATGATTTTCAAATGTGATCTGAAACAAAGCCTTACTTTCGAGGGTGTTTTTACTGACATACTATTAATTCTTATCAAGACAAAATAGTTAATCATCTGTAATATTTAATTTAGACCAAAATTGCCCTTTACATCATTTAATTTAGAATAATATCTTACGAGATATCACAAAATCAAAATAATATGAAATAGCGTAAGATTAAAACTAACGAGACGGAGGCGGCGCGCGGCGCGGCGGTACCGCGGTGCCTATATTATATCCACACGAGTAAATATCTGACACCACATTAGTATCTACGTTGCACCCATGCGAAGCCGGGGCGGGTCGCTAGTAATTTATAAGACGAACGTGGATTTGGATTTAATTTGACTTTGAATTTTGATTAATATCTGTAGCGACCGCCCGTAACTTCAAAAAACTAAAACATAGATTCCCGTATTCCCTATCCTGCGGGAATTTCAAAAGATCTGGCTTTATTCCTTGTCTATATTATAAAGTAAATTTTTGTGTCAAATTTCAGCTTTCTAGGTCCAAACGTTTGGGTCTGGGCATTGATGAGTCAGTCAGTGAGTGAGTCAGGGCTTCTCTTTTTATGTTAATTATGTATCGATTCTTTTTTACCCGACTACGGCAAAGCGAAAAGGAAGAGTTATGATTTTGGCAGTCTATGTATGTATGTGGGTTTGTATTTATGTGTGTTCCACTGTAGCGGCTAAACTACTGGGCCGATTTTGATGAATGAGATGCAAATTGATTTGTTGTTATGGTCCGGATGACAAAGGCTACATTTTAAATTAACAAAATCAATATGGCGGATATTGCACCCAAAAAAGTGGGGTTTCAAACTTTTTTTTTTGCTATCGAATCAAATCTAGTGGGGTGTCAAATGAAAGAGGAGAAAATGTTGAGTTCATAAATATAAATATACTACAACATTAAAATATACAAAGCGGCAGAAAAACAATTTTAATATAATTTTTCAGCGTTTTAATATCTTGTTGTTTTTATGCTAAGCACAACTCTTATATCGGATAAATATCACATATTGATAAGCCTATGAATAAATTTTTACTATTCTACGAACGAATTTATAGCCTCAATAGCTCAACCGGTAAAGCAGTGGACTGAAAACCGAAAGGTCGACGGTTCAAACCCCGCCCGTTGCACTATTGTCGTACCTACTCCTAGCACAAGCCTGACGCTTAGTTGGAGAGGAAAGGGGAATATTAGTCATTTAACTAAGGCTAATATTCTTTAAAAAAATCCTGTTCACACACGGAAAAATCTGGGAGCTCATCGTATGGTTACCTATGCCTAAAAGTCCCTACCATTATGTGATTAATGGAAAGGCTTTACGAGTCATGACAAGCAGCAATGAGAAATACGACGTAGAGAGTATGTAGGAACTGATTAAGAAAAACAAATTTAAGATACTGTTATAAATGGTAAAACTCTGATGCCGGACACAATACAAACAAGTGTGTAGCGTTTTTGTGCGTTTATACCGAGGGCAGCACCACGTGGGTAGTGTGACTCATATACTAGTTGCCATCATCGACTCGACGGGTCACACTCGTTTGCCTTGTAGATGAAATAATAAACTTCTAAGCGATAATTGACTTTTAAAGCTATGCCTATAGCTTGAACTACCTACCTAACCTACCTACCTAATTACCTACTACAAATTAATTTAAGGAGGAGCACTAGGATTGAATAGAACACAGTATAAAAGTCTAAGTCAAAAGTATGTTGAGATCAAGCAATTATTTCCCAATCACTGAAAATCAGGCTTCCTCTAAATCTTATGGATTTGGAAACAGATTTTGAATTTCGGTCGAAAGATGAAAATCGACACGCTAGCCCGGTGTAGGATAGTGCGAGTAATGTGTAGATGTACGGAGCGTCCCCCCGCCTCATACCCGGATGGCTATCTCGACCTGTCGCGAACTACACGTATTTTATTATGGAAATACATACTCACTGGTTATACTTGGTAGTTTAAAAAAGCAAAAAGCTTATAGATTCAATCAGTACCCATATTATAAATGTGTAAGTGTGTTTGTCTGTTGGTTTGTTGGTTTGTTCGTTTGTTGCTTTTTTGCTTTGTCCTGCAATCACGTCGCAACGGATCGCCGTGATTTTTTGCAGACCTCGAGAGTGACATAGGCTACTTTTTATCCCGGGAAATCAAAGAGATTCCACATAGGCTTTAATAATTAGTACTTTCAATTTTCAAAGTAAGATAACTATATCAAGTGGGGTATCATATGAAAGGGCTTCCTGTGCATTCTAAAAACGATTTTTATTTATTTTTATGCATCACAGTTTTGAATAGTTTTATGCATTTTAGTTTTAACACAAAATGTCAAAAAAATACGACTGTAGTACGGAACCCTCGTTGCGCGAGCCCGACTCGCATTGGCCGGTTTATTTATACTAAGCATGATTTGTCGTCAAGCGCAAGCCTAACTCGCATTTTAAAAAAAAGGAAATAAAACCTCAACAATTTACACATGCATAACAAAAATAAACATTCGCTAAGCGATAAGGTGTATAGTCGGTATTGATTGCAATTTGCAACTAATGATATCGCAAGTGCAATAAAATGTAGGATTATCATTTCGTGCAATACTAGCTGACCCGCCCGGCTTCGCTCGGGTGGAATTAAGAAAATCGAGGTGGGTTTTGAATTTCCAAAAATTGTGAAACACGTATTTCTTCATTTGTGACCGTACCGAAATACCAATTTTCATACAAATAACTTGAAAAATGACGGACTTTCATACAAACTTTAGTCCCCTTTTTAACCCCCTTGATAGTAGAATTTCCAAAAATCATGAAATACGTATTTTTTATTTTTGACCGAAAGCTTAAATACCAATTTTCATCAATGTAACTTTAAAAATGGCGGACTTTCAGACAAACTTTCGTCCCCTTTTTAACCCACTTAGGGGTGGAATTCCAAAAAATCCTTTCTTAGGGGATACCTAGTCTTTACAAAGAATACACCCTCAAAATTTCATGTCTCTAGGACCAGTGGTTTAGGCTGTGCGCTGATGTATGTCAGTCAGTCAGTCAGTCAGTCAGTAAGGACTTTGAATTTTATATATATAGATTTCACCTACATTTCAGACTAGTCGAACTAGCACATGCCTGCGGCCTGCGGTATCGTACGCTAAGGTTGCCCTCTTATGGGTGAAAAATATAGCTTGAGAAACAGATCTGTCGCCAGGATACAAGCTATCTCTGTACCAAGTAGATTATACCCACAACTTCGTCCGCCTAGATTTAGGTCTTCAAAAATCCCGTGAAAACTCTTTGATATTCCGGAATAAATGTAGCCTATGTACCTTCCCCGGGATGCAAGCTATCTCTGTACAAAATTTAGTCAAAATCGGTTTAACAGATGTGCAGACAGACAGACAGACACGAATTCGCATTAGAATAGAAGATTATATATAAGTTTCTGGCCATTACTTGGATTTCTAGCAGTAACTACCTTTTCAATTAAAAAGCGCCCTCTTATAAATAGAGATTATTTTCAGAAGAACAGAATATGCCTTAATTACCACAGTTACCGTCACATCTCGTCTATAGAGATCGCAGTCATAACACGGCGAGTACATCGACCTAAAACCACGCTCCATCTCTCTCACACTCGGATGCGAAAACTATGTCCATCTCGTTCCGACCAATTAATTTTTCGTGTGGCATAGCTTTTTCTCTGATAGGTACGTATTTCCGCACGCCTGGCTCTGTTATTCTTTGGTACTGATCACGCAACCTTCCTACCAACGTAATATTACCGTTCGTTCTGATTTGTTAGTGGAATGCCTCTACCACTTTTTTGACATGCTGTCAGCACTCAGCAGGGCTTTGTATTAATTACAGTCTACACAATGTCGTTGTTGCACGGAAGCAATAGAGCCGTGATAGTCTAGTGGTTAAGACGTCCGCGGGCCGCTCTCTTGGGAGGTCGAAGGTTCAATCTAGGGCACCTCCTCACGGAGGTATCTCTAACTTTTCGGAGTTATTTGCGTTATAAGCAATTAAATGTCACTTGGTTTTACGGTGAAGAAAGACATGGGTTTGCCTGAGAGTTCTCTATAATATTTTCAAAGGTGTGTGAAGTCTGCCAATTCAGACCTGGTAGACTATAGCTAAATCTTTCTCAGTCTGAGAAGAGAACCATGCTTAGTATTAATAATTAAAAATTTGTTTAGGGTAAAACAACAATGATGTTGTTAAAAATGATTTATTAACAAATTGATAATAAATAGATTAAATATTGAAAACTGACGTTTGTAATTAATACTTGGAAAAAAATCTCAATTCTCAGTACTTATATAATATAGTTTAAGTAATTTAAATACAATTAACAAAGAAGTTTTTCTTGGTTGAATTTGAAAGTGTTGGTTAATTTAGTTAGTAAATTAATTAATAGATTTTACATTTATGCTCATAATAGAGACTGTGATAGGTATATATTGTGTTAACAAATTAATTACACTATTGCACGCTAACCAAGTATTGAGATCTAAAGGTCAATATGATTTCAATATTAACTAGTTACTGCCCAGCACAAACTGCACACCTCTTTCAATTCTTTTGTAGTTTGTTTGAACAACTATTCAGAGGATCCACAGTTCCCCGGCATGCACCTCTACCTTTTTGGAGTTATATGAATTTTAAGCAATCAAATCTCACTTGTTTTAACATTGAAGTAAAACATATGCCTCTCCATAATGTCCTGAAAGATATCTGCAGTCTGCCAATCCACACTTGGCCAGCGTGATGGACTATGGCTTTAACCCTTCTTATTCTGAGAGGAGCCCCTTAGTAGTAGCCCCGGGGTGAATTCAGATGATAATGATGATAAAACAATTGGTGTATTCAAAGAATAAATTTTTGAGTTCCAGTTTTGAATAAACACAGGCGCTACTTGGCTCGCCCATTTATCTCGTGAACTGAACGTCGAAATGAATACTTATATTATGGGACAGACCAACATTCTCAAAAGCCTGGCACAACTTACCCTGTTAACCTACTGCTATTACGACACACTCATTCAGAGTGGAGGAATCTCCCAGGAATAAACCACTCCAGAGCCTTCAACAAGAAGGCTGCCTCGGAAGTACTAGCGCTAAGTAGGAATAATTTATGCACTTTAGTGCGGGAATTAACGGGGTATTGTGGATTGGACAGACATTTGTACAATCTCAAGCTCCAAGATATGGATAAGTGTATAGGCTCTGTCAAGAGGATGAGGAAACGGCACTACACATTATCTGTCAATGTCAGGTGCTAATTCATACACATAGATTTATGGAGGCCCATAGTTACCATGGTCACTTACTATGGGCCTCATAAGAAAGCTCAGAGACACTCAGCGGGCGATGGAGAGAGCTATGCTTGGAGTTTCTCTACGTGATCAAATCAGAAATGAGGAGATCCGTAGGTGAACTAGAGTAACCGACATAGCTCATAGATGTCCACTGCTTGTCATAGGTCTCTTGTAGAGTCTTCCAGATGCGAGTCTTGCGCCATCTGAACCCAGCGGCTCTTTGCAAGTCATTAAAATATATCATTTATCCACTGAGTGGAGTGGATCTTTCAACACTGCACTTTCTGGTGCAAGGTCATTATTCTATATAACATAGACCTTAAATACAAAATTCAACAATATTGACTACATCACCATGATCAACCCATCGGCACACTGCAGAGCACTGGTCTCTCAGAGTGAGAAGGGTTTTGCCATAATCTACCAACCTGGTCATGTGCAGATTGGTACACTTCACATTCCCTAGAGAAAATTATGGAGAACTCTCAGGCACGCAGGTTTCCTCATGATATTTTCCTTTACTGTTAAAGCTAGCGATATTTAACTACTTAAAACGCACATAACTCCGAAAAGTTAGAGGTGCGTGCCCGTGATCGAATCCCCGACCTCCTTTTAGAAGGCGGACGTCCTAACCACTAGGCTATCACAGCGTATTATATTGAGTACATGGAGTAACCAAAATGTCAAACTGAGAGCAAACTGGGGAATGATCGCAGGAGGAAACCTCATGGTGTGGGCTAGGCTCCACAGAAATGTATCACCAGCGATATTATTATTATTAAGTATCATAATGGAACTTCAATAATTAAGAGTTTGTTCTTTGAAATCAATTATTTCTCATTAATCGGTTTTAGCTTTACACAAATCTTAGCTAGTATACACAAATAATGCAAGGATCAAAATTGTTTTATATCATATTTGCAAGCTTTCACATACATTGAGTAGTAAAAAGGTTGAAGTCTGGTAAACAGAGAATGTAGAGGTTCATGAATCATACTAACACATTATCATTAATTTTATATAGGTACTAAATTCGAAATAGCCCCTATTATTAACATGGTTATTGTATTAGCAAAAACCCTACCTATGCATTTTTTAAATATTAAATGTGGTTAATTTTAGTTCCACTTTATTACCACACAATAAAACGAATTGTTTGTACTAAAAAAATTATAAGGAATGTTTAGTATTAAAATATTATATTTTGTTTAGTTTCGTCAGGGGATTGAACTTAATATTTAGGTGCTTAGCCTACTCAGTTCTTACCTCAACCTTACCTTATGCTCAATACCATTAGAAATTGATTCCAACAAGAGCGTTGGAATAAATTTCTAACAAGGTACTGTTACTTTCGCAACTAACTTCGTGTAACGAGAAAATACCTGTCGATCACATAAAAAAAATTATAAGCGTGATATTCAAATGAATACTTACATCCTGTTGTTTATGTACGGAATTTTGAGGTATCGAGAACACTACTTTTCACTTCTTTCACTTAAAAAATTAAAAATATTGGATCCGCCCAGCTGGCAGAATTCTGAACATACCATAGAGTACATAAATACAAGATAAATAATCACAGAATAGTGTCAAATAATGTCAATTATTGTCATAGAGAAATGAACTGCCAAGACATAGATTAACAATAAAATTTATAAATCTATAGAAAGGCACAAAAACAATTATTTTATTGTGAAACCATTTAGTAGGTATTTAGTCTTTCTAAATTATATTATAACCTTATTAAAACTTTCTAACTTTTAGTGAGGAGTGACATCTGTGTAAAAAAATAGAAGTAGCAAATATCCAAACATTCTAACGTTCCCACAAGATGGCAGCAGTTTTGACAGACCACACCATAGTGCCGTAGACTGATTTTACTCCGTCTACGGACCACAATCACAATAGTGGTAGAGTGAAGAGAGTCGTATAATTATTCATCCAAGCTAACTGAGGTCGCAAAGCAAAGCTGTTGAGTCCACAGAATATAATAGAGGGGGTAGCCTTCCAACATCAATGGTTGAGTCAGCTTGAATGAGAAATAGCGGCAAATTTCAAAAAAAATAGTTTAATTGTCAGAATACATAATTATGGTTATTAATTGTATCCCCGTTAGGGCTTAGGAATAAGCGATTTTGATACTTTACACTTTATGCTGATTGCTTGCCATAGTACAATAAACACTATTTTAATAATTCGCACGTTTCGTCTTTTTATTTTATAATATTTTAAGACTAATTAAACAAGTGTGAAACGATATGAATGGTGTTTTATACTTTTAGGGCTCCGTAACTCAAAAGGAAAAACGGAACCCTTATAGGATCACTTTGTTGTCTGTCTGTCTGTCTGTCGGCATGTCAAGAAACCTACAGCGTACTTCCTGTTGACCTAGAATCTTGAAATTTGGCAGCTAGGTAGGTCTTATAGCAGACATTCGGGGAAAAATCTGAAAACCATGAATTTGTAGTTACATCACACACAAAAACCGGCCAAGTGCGAGTCAGGCTCGCGCAATGAGGGTTCCGTACTACAGTCGTATTTTTCCAACATTTTGCACGATAATTCAAAAACTATGATGCATAAAAATCTGTTTTAGAATGTACAGGTGAAGATCTTTCATATGATACCCCACTTGATATAGTCACTCACTTCGAAAGTTGAAAATACTAATTATTATTAGTTCATGACCACAATTTAATTTTTTTTGTGTGATCTAACCCTAAATTCACGGTTTTCAGATTTTTCCCCAAATGTCAGCTATAAGATCTACCTACCTGCCAAATTTCATGATTCTAGGTCAACGGGAAGTACCCTAGGTTTCTTGACAGATAGACGGACAGACAGACAGACAGACATACAGACATACAGACAGACAGACAGACAGACAGACAGACAGACAGACAGACAGACAAACATACAGACAGACAACTAAGTGATCCTATAAGGGTTCCGTTTTTCCTTTTGAGGTACGGAACCCTAAAAATTAAATTGTGGTTTATTAGTATTTTCGATTTTCGAAATAAGTTAACTAGGTATATTAAGTGGGGTATCATATGAAAAGTCTTCACATGTGCATTCTAAAACAGATTTTTATTTATTTCTATGCATCATAGTTTTTGAACTAGCCTTCTATGTTTTCTAAATTGTATAATAGCTATAATAGGCACAGAGTAAATTGAATATGTTAATTATAGGCATTAGAAAAGGCTTTACATAATGCATAATAGTTTTTGATTTAGCGTGCAAATGTCGAAAAAAATACCCAAATACGGAACCCTCGGTGCGCGAGTCTTACTCGCACTTGGCTGGTTTTTCTCGTGAAGAAAACTTACCTAGGAACTTAGTTATATTTCTATAATATTGTAGCGGTAAGTTATTATCCTGTATTTTACTAAAACGAAGAATAAATTTAAAAAAATATGTAGTAGTTTTTTGTCATATTGGCATGACTTTTCCTAGCTTGTCGATACCTACCTCTCCTTTGGACGGTATCGTTTTCTCCATTAGTGAATTGCACCCGTGTGAAATCGGGACGCTCGCTAGTCTTTAAATAAAAATCTAGAAAACGGTAGTAAAAGACTCTTTGGTCTTTACTATGTACCTACGTTCATAGCATCGTCTTTTTTGCATGTAAATTATTCGTCGCCTTTGTCAGCAACATGGCGCTACATCGATTCAAATGCAAATTGAGAATCGACCCCCGTTCCGTCATTCCTTCAACGCCATACACCCTTAATTACCGACTTGGTCGACAAGAGTCAGTCACTGTCTAATTCACTCAGCCTTTTTTGTCGCTTCTTGCATTCTCCTTACAAAGGAAAGGTTTTGCGCTTTTGACGGATGAAAAATGTTCCGAGGAGCCAAAACTGTAAATCTACGTCCGCGATGGTTTGTTTTTAACCCCCTTTGCAAACAGAGGGATGTTATAAGTTTAATTTGTGTAGGTATATGCATATCTGTGTATCTGTCGAAAAGAGCAACCGCCGAGTTTCTTGCTAGTTCTTCTCGGTAGGAAAGGAATTTCGAACCAGTGGTAGATGCATCTGACGATTCAAAAATACTTGTAAAAAAATTGAAATTTTAATTTTTTATTTTATTTTATTTTTTATTTCGAAAGACCAGCGAAAGACTGTTTAATCGAGATTATGAGATACGAAATGAGAAAGATCTTCATCCATCTGATAACCAGATAACTTCGTAATATTGTCTTACTTTGTAAATAAATATCAATCAATCAATTAGCCTGTTTGCGACCTAGGCCTTCCCAAGAGGGTACCACCACTTCCTCATCACCCACTTCCCGCTACCTTCATAAGGTCGTCAGTCCAGTAAATATACCTAAGTATAACTCTTTATGGCATCCACAATTATTTTTGGTCTATATACAGAAGCTTTCTGAATAGACAAATATTTCACCAAGGCCCATTAATTTTGTCAAGTTAATGAAAACTTTACCCCCGAAACTGGCCGATAGTCGTCTGTAACTTAATTACAGCCAAAGTTCATGAACGTGTACATTAATTTCGGCTCTATCTGGCCAAGACGCGGCGTCCAAAACTTCTGGTGCCGTCATAATAATTTAACAAGTTATCCGTCAATCATTATCGGGGGTCAGATTAACCACGTAAGATGGGGTGACGCAACTTCTAGTGGGTATAGGCTAGACTGCGGGGTTCGCCAAGGTGGGCTTACCTCTCCGGACCTTTTCAACGTCTATATCAATGACCTGATATGTGAGCTCAGGGGCACCAGGATCGGCTGTCATCTAGGAAATGTTTGTGTGAACAATCTTAGCTATGCGGACGATATGGTGCTCCTGAGCCCCTCGATTAGTGGACTCCGAAAATTACTTTCGATCTGTGGTCGATATGCAAAAGATCATGGGTTGAAATACAATGTCTCTAAATCAGAAATGATGGTATTTAGATCGGGAAAGGGACCGGAGAGGGTGCCCCCGGTTTATCTGGAGGGTTCTGCGGTTCGGGAGGTGCAACAATTTAAGTATCTGGGGCATGTTCTCACTGGTGACCTCAGGGATGATTTAGATATAGAAAGAGAGAGAAGAGCCCTCTCGGTTCGGTGTAACATGCTTGCCCGCAGATTCTCTAAGTGCAGTAAAGATGTGAAATTGACACTATTTCGTGCATATTGTCAGTGTTTTTATACCTGTCAATTATGGACGAAATATAAAAGAGCAACAATGAACACCATTAGGGTGCAATATAATGACGCATTTCGCATCCTAATGAGATTGCCAAGGTACTGCAGCGCGTCAGGCATGTTCGCCGAGGCGAGAGTCAGTGACTTCTTCGCCATTATTCGTAATCGTGTAGCCTCTTTCTGGGATAGAATACGACAATCCAATAACGTCATACTTGAGGTTATAGGTGGGCATATGACCGGTCAGATATTCGATCACTGGCGGCGTGTGCATCGGGACGCGAATAAGAAGTAGAAGTAAGATTTTACTTCTACTTCTTGAACATCAAATAATATTTTAGTTATTTTAATTTTAATTTTAATTTATATTAATTTCTTTATTTAGTAGGTATTTTATTATAATGTATAATGTATAACTTGCTGGATTTATATCTGAAAATAAAGATTTATTATTATTATTTATTTATTTATTATTTAGAAAACCTTTCTATGAATAGCATTACAATCCCCCTACAAAATTATACTTAGGTAGGTATTTTTTTTTTTTTTAGGTTAAAGTATTATTTATTTCTCTCAAAGAATTACAAAATTCACTTACAGAGAAAACATATTTACAATAGGTAGGTACTTATTTGTTTGTTCGGCAATCATTATAACTTCTACAACTCACATTACATATTTTACTTTAACAAGGTATTCATATCAAAATATTATGTAGATAGGTTCCTACCTATCTACATAACATTTTGTACTTCCTAGTAGGTGCACCTACTTCTACTACTACCTACTGCCCGGGACCTCATCCGCATACGTTTCGATTAAAAAAAATACCTACTGGTTTTAAAAAAAATATTCTGGGATTAAAAGTAGCCTATATACCAATGCATATACCTATCTGTCTCCAGGACGTAAGCTGTTTTAACGTAAACAGGCAACGAAAAATTACTTTTAATCATGATCATCATCATGATCGCCGGCTCACTACTGAGGACACACCTTTGAGAACATTATGGACATTATAACTCTCAGGCATGCAGGTTTCCTCACGATGTTTTCCTTCACCGTTAAAGTCAGGGATATTTAATTACTTCAAACGCACATAGCTCTGAAAAGTTAGAGATGCATGCCCGGGATCGAACCCCCGACCTCCGATTAGAAGGCGAACGTCCTAACCACTAGGCTATCACAGCTCGCTTTTAATCATTTACACAATAAAAAGTAGGTCAAATTTCATAGTCTGCTATTCATAACGTTGCCGAGCCCAGCAAAATATTGTTAGCGTGGTAAAAATGGTGCAAGTAAAAAGTTTAAAAGTGTCTCGGAAGGGGTAATTGCGTTGTTGGCAGCCCTGGCTGGTGCAGAGAGCGCACAACTCGCAGAGTGAATATAAATCAGAGTTTAGCGAGCACTGATAAGCCGCGCTCAGCCGACTGTAGTCAAATAACCTGATGACCTCTGTGCTATGTGGTGGAACTCGCACTTTCTACATGACTTTTTTACGACGTTTTGTTTAATCTCTTCCTGTCTCTCTGGGTCGTACGACGAATTCATTGGTTTTGTTGGAATAATAATATAGGGTTTCCCAGATCCTTCCGCATACCGACTGTGAACTGGCAACCGGTAGCTATTACTTACTTATCTCAATTTTAACAAATTTACAGGATGTGGGAAAAACTTGTTTCCTTTAGCTAAATAGTGATCCCCGTAATTTTGACATAACAGTTGACCCATATAGTCAAAATGGCGCGTGAGGAGTCATTTTGTATAAACTATATAAATGTTATATTGTCATAGAGAACGTCATACCAGTGCAAAATTTCAAGGGAATCGGTCCTGAAGAAGTAACTGAAAGATCCGTCGCAAGATTTAAATGAAATCACAATAAAAGTCAAACTAAAAAAATTGTTAATACAGTTGAACGAAAAAGGTACATTTCATAGAGAACGTCATACGTGTGCAAGGGAATCGGTTCTTTAGAAGTAATTGAAAGATCCGTCGCAACTAGAAAGATTTAAATGAAATCACAACGAAAGTGTAACTAAAAAAACTGTTGATACAGTTGAACGAAAAAAGGTACATTTCATGATCACTGGAGTTGCGTCAGTTATTTGAACAGATACATTCACGTGGAATAACACAGACGATATTGAATGTCTCGAATAAAAATGGAATAATGCATGTGAACTCGATTGTTTTTCGCTACTCTTATGACAATATTCAGATTTCAGAGGACGTGATCGTGTTTAAATGTTTATTGGTAACTCAACGTGGATCCTTTCATTGACCTCTATTACAAGTAGGCTGGACTTGTGATTCATCATCATCATCAGCCCGTAGACGTCCACTGTTGGACATAGGCCTTCCTTAAAGAGCACCACCACACCCGGTCCTCAGCCTTCCTCATCCAGCCACTTCCCGCCAGCCTCTATATCGTCGGTCCATCGTGCTGGAGGGCGTCCCACACTACGCTTGCTTGTGACCATAGTCCACCACGCTGGCCTAGTGCGGATTGGCAAGCTTCACACACCTTTGAGAACATTATGGAGAATTCTCAGGCATGCAGGTTTCCTCACGATGTTTCCCTTCACCGTTAAAGTAAGTAATATTTAATTACTTAAAACGCACATAACTTTTGTAGCGTAATCACAGGATTTAATTTTTGTCATTTTGGCGCTGGTAACAGCAGTGAACGCCATATGAGCGTACTTGGAATTAAATATTAGTAATGAGACTTCTGTCAACACTATCAATACAAGGATTATTTGATACAAAGTGTCAATTTTAATTCCTGGTACGCTTGGTGGAGCACTTCAGATCAGCACAAATAATAAGTGTCGTTTCATATGGCACACCATTTTTAGCGTATATGTAGGTATTATTAAAATATGATGTCCACACAAAAACGTATCGCTGATAATATTACATCACTTATTATGTTACGTTTATATTAGGTACATGGCTTATAAAACTTGCTCTCGCTGCTGGGTATGACCGAAAACACAAAACCTACGAGAGTAGTCTAGATAGCTATCCACATTGACTTATACATATATTACTTCGTATGTACAGGGTTATTGAACAAACAAAATGGCACCGACTCATTGGTGCTATAGTAGCAACCTCAGTGACGTCTGGATTTCAAACGGGTCGTTCATTAGTATCTAAGAGGTGGCGCTGATTTATTTGGTTCCTAAACCTTGAAAATTTTTGTTCGCTTGACCAGATCTTGTCATTTATATCGATGGCTATCTACGAATTTGAAACAAATGCGGTAGTTTTGAATCTTCAGTTTAGACGCATATTTTAATATATATAATTATTTTTCTGTACGTGAGTTTTTTAAATAGAGATAGGGCGGGTCATTTGATTATAAGTGATTACGACGAACTGCCGATGCGTTGCCGGCCTATTAGGAATTTAATTTGCCTTTGTAGTACAGTTGCAGTGTAAATCGGCAATTTTGATTTTGAAACTGAAGTCGCATCAGTGAAATGCTTAATTTTATCAGCATTTGGTCCTTAACCTATTACGGTTGAATCGTAATAGAAATGTCATACGCTTTTGGTAGTCGGACTACCTCCGAATAGCTGCTATTTTTTTCATAGTTTAAGTTTTCACTCCGCCAATTTTTATGTTTTTTTTTTATTATTTTTATTTTTATAAGAATATTAGCCAGTGATGACTAATATTCCCCTTTCCTCTCCAACTAAGCGTTAAGCAAATGCTAGGAGTAGGTACGACAATAGTGCAACGAGTGGGATTTGAAGCGGCGACTTTTCGGATTTCAGTCCGCTCCTTTAAGCGTTGAGCTATTGAGACTTTAGTTGTCTATGCATACTAATATTATAAATTCAAAAGTGTGTCTGTCTGTCTGTCTGCTAGCCTTTTACGGCCCAACCGTTCAACCGATTTTGACAAAATTTGGTAGTAGAGATAGTTTGCATCCCGGAGAAGGACATAGGCTATACTTTTTATTCCGGAAAATCAAAGAGTTCCCACGGGATTTTTAAAAACCTAAATCCACGCAAACGAAGTCGCGGGCATCTAGATGATGGTATAATACATACGAGTAGACTATTCTATTATATTGACTCTACAATGCACACTAGCTGTTCCTTAATTTTTGTGAATTACAATAATTATCGCTTCTTTCATAGAGTCATCATGGCAATGTGAGAGATTAATTGAGATATATTAGACGTAACAGGATAATAAATAAATAACTACAAGATCACGGTGTTTTTCATCTCTTTTATATTTGCTTTCTGAGCTTCGCAGCTTTGCGTTCTCCATTTTCTTAACAAATAAACAATACGAAGTGAATTTTATTAAGACAGACGAAGAGCTTTCATTACTGTAATAAAAAAAAATCCGTCAAGTGCGACTCAAACTCGCACATAAAGAGTTCCGTACCATCGCACCAAAAAATAACACTTTTTTTTAAATTTTCATGTTGGTTATTTGGAAATTTTTATTATTTGTTGTTATAGCAATACAAATAGTGGCAATAGAAATGGTACACATTCGGTGAAAATTTCAACTTTCTACCTAATAGGTAAAATATTCACAGAATGTGTAGCATTGGTTGCATGCAAAAAATAATAAGAGCAATCGCTTTTTACAACAAACATTTTACAACTGAAATTTTTGTCAATTCGGTAATTATTTTGAAAAATTTATAAACAAACCGTCATCAACAACCGATAAACGTCCACTGCTGGACTTAGGTCTGTCGTAGAAACTTCCACATGCCCACGGTCCCTCCCTGTGACTTGCCGTCGTCCATCCACATAGTGGGGATCTTGCAGCGCTGCAATCTAAGGGTGAGATCTATAGAGCGCACTCTGACTTAGCTTAGACTTAATACAGAGTTAAAATGACACAGCTATATCTTTCACAGAATTCTGTCTCGTTTTAACTCAATCTTAAGTCTGAGCAAAGTCAAAGTGCGCTCTATAGATCTCAGCCTGAGGGTGAGATCTATAGAGCGCACTCTGACTTAGCTTAGACTTAATTCAGAGTTAAAATGACACAGCTATATCTTTCACAGAATTCTGTCTCGTTTTAACTCAATCTTAAGTCTGAGCAAAGTCAAAGTGCGCTCTATAGATCTCAGCCTGAGGGTGAGATCTATAGAGCGCACTCTGACTTAGCTTAGACTTAATACAGAGTTAAAATGAGGCAGCTATATCTTTTACATAAATCTGTCTTGTTTTAACTCAATCTTAAGTCTGAGCAAAGTCAAAGTGCGCTCTATAGATCTCAGCCTCAGGTGCAAGAGTCCAGTGATTCTATAAGTGTTCCGTTTTTTTATTTTGAGTGCGGAACACTAAAAACAATAATTGTTTTACGGAGAGTAGAGTGCCCTATCTGAAAAAGATACCTACCTAAATAAGAGCTGGCAGGTTTATAAGAAACCTGATATATTAAAACGTAAAAAAAACGGCCAAGTGCGAGTTAGGCTCGCGCAATGAGGGTTCCGTACTACAGTCGTATTTTTTGACATTTTGCACGATAATTCAAAAACTATGATGCATAAAAATAAATAAAAATCTGTTTTAGAATAAAGAGGTGAAGACCTTTCATATGATACCCCACTTGATATAGTTATCTCACTACGAAAGTTGAAAATACTAATTATTAGTTCATAACCACAATTTAATTTTTTTAGTGTGATCTAACCTTAAATTCACGGTTTTCAGATTTTTCCCCAAATGTCAGCTATAAGATGTACCTACCTGCCAAATTTCATGATTCTAGGTCAACGGGAAGTACCCTGTAGGTTTCTTGACAGACAGACGGACAGACAGACAGACAGACAAAACAGACAACAAAGTGATCCTATAAGGGTTCTGTTTTTCCTTTTGAGGTACGGAACCCTAAAAAGGAAACCATGCTAATGCTGAAGTGCAAAAGCCTAATCAGATATCCTTATAATATTATCGATTATATAAACTTGATCGGTGCGTTGCTCCTGGTTGCTCCGTTGCGATTGATTGAAGGCAAAATAGAAAACAAACACTTCGCATATAATAATACCCATGGTTAGTGATATTAGATATATTATTTTTAACACTTCTTTAACTAAATGGACAACCCAAAATCATGGAAAGCAATTAGTTTCTGTATAAACGAAATTACTGCTCCGTAATTGGTAATAGGTAAATAGATACATACCTATCTACTAATAGGTATTTCTGCTTAGTAACGAGAACCCCGATGCTCGGTTAAATTAAAGGAATAGTTTCAGCAACATTTTTCTTCATTTTGCAGAGGTGCTTAAATCTTTATTTCAACTCTTCAGGTTGAACAACTTTACGTGAGTGCCAGTAAGGATTTGATTTATATAACAAATATATTACTACGTACGTATGTACGTATAGTACTTAGTATAGTTTCTATTAAAAACCAATCAAATGCGAGTCGGATTCGCACACGAAGGTTCCGTACCATCGTACGTGATATAAGACTACGTACTTTATTGATATTATTAAAATTCGTTAATCTTGGTTATCATCATCATGATCAACCCAACGCCAGCTCACTGCAATCCGCGTTTGGCCAGCGTGGTAGATTATGGCCAAAACCTTTCTCATTCTGAGAGGAGACCTGTGCTCTGTAGTGAGCCGGTCATGGGTTGATCATGATGATGAAATGCATCTTAAAAAATTGTGATGTTATTGCAATAATGCACCCGGAAATTATAGTTTCCTCGGACATAGCTTTTCAAATTCCGGACAGGTCCAAGGCGAAATCTTACTCAAGCACCTTTACAATTATTCCTGCCATCTCTGAAAATTAGATATTCCAGAACTGAAATAATAATTTATGCAATCTTGGCACAGAATATAGCGTTTTGTAATACTTAAGTAAATAAATCCCTTGCTTGCCGTTTCAATGGCTAAAAAATACCAAATGAGACAAAATAGTAGTGCTATTTTGTCTCATTTGGTTGGTTTTATATTTTTAGGGTTAAATACCTCAAAAGGAAAAACAGAACCCTTATAGAATCACTTTGTTGTCTGTCTGTCTGGCTATCTGTCTGTCTGTCTGTCGGTCTGTCTGTCTGTCTGTCTGTCTGTCCAGCAGACAGACACACATTTATAATATTACTATGGATTCGTTTTGCGCATGTTTACAAAATACGAGACCAAGAGGTCTCGTTGACCTAGAATCATGAAATTTGGCAGGTAAGGTAGGTAGATCTTATAGCTGACATTTGGGGAAAAATCTGAAAACCGTGAATTTAGGGTTAGATCACACAAAAAAAAACTTAAATTGTGGTCATGAACTGATAATTAGTATTTTCAACTTTCGAAATGAGTGACTATATCAAGTGGGGTATCATAAAATGAAAGGTCTTGTACCTGTACATTCTAAAACAGATTTTTATTTATTTTTATGCATCATAGTTTTTGAATTATCGTGCAAAATGTCGAAAAAATACGACTGTAGTACGGAACCCTCATTGCGCGAGCCTGACTCGCACTTGGTCGGTTTTTTATATTTGGAAATCAATCCGTATTGTGTAAGTATTTTATGTATTACACATTTTAAAAAATAACGAAGGTAATAAATAACTACCATGGAACTACAGCTTAGCTTATACCCATACTAGCTTATGCCCGCGACTTCGTCCGCGTGGACTACACAAATTTTAAACCCCTATTTTACACCCTTAGAGTTGTTTTGTTTGAATCATGGTGGCTTTGGGAGATGACAGGTAATAAAAGTGTAAAAAATCTTACGTCAAAGTATAAAGTTTATTTTTTTTACATTTTCCTCGGAATAGTATTAGAAATCTCGTCATGCATTGCCAGACACTTAGTGTCGTGTGAACACCCGCCAGAAACTTTAAAGGTGTCTGGCAGGCAGTTGCCACCGTACCATATTAACGCATTTTAATTTTTTTTGTGATATAACCACAAATTCAGGGTCTTCAGATTTATTCCTTAACTATAATACCTACTTAAATGCCAAATTTCATGATTCTAGGTCAACGGGAAGTACCCTATACATAGAGATATAGGTTTTCTTGACAGATACGACAAACGGACAGACAGACAAACAGATAGACAGACAACGAAATGATCCTATAAGGGTTTCTTTTTCTCTTTTGAGGTACGGAACGATAAAAATTAAGGTTTTTTACCCAAATGTCAAAAACTGTCTAGTCTGTTCGGCTTTTCGGTTTTAAGACCTGGCAATCAGTACCCTTATTATAAATGCGAAAGTGTGTTTTTTATTGGTTTATTGGTTTGTTGGTTTGTTAGTTTGTCCTTCAATCACGTCGCAACGGTGCAACGGATTGACGTGATTTTTTGCATGGGTATAAATAAATAAAGACCTGGAGAGTTACTTTTTATCCCGGAAAATCAAAGAGTTCCCACGGGATTTTCAATAACCTAATTGCACGCGGACGCAGTCGCGGGCATCAGCTAGTTCTTAATAAAGCCGTTCGTGATACTCTTTCATTAATGGTAGATCATAATATTATCGTGTTGCAATAAATGACCACAATATACCTAACGGTTGTTACCAACGCGAACAGATTAACACACGGTAAAAGTACTAATCTCTTTGTGCGTCGTAGGCATTCTTCATTGCTGAGGATCGTGCCCTTTTCCATTAATTACATAATGGTAGAAGTTTTCTTACCATTGAAGCTGTGATAGCCTAGTGGTTAGGACGTCCGCCTTCTAATTGGCGGTCGGGGGTTCGATTCCAGACACGCACGTCTGTTCGGAGTTATGTGTGTTTTAATTAATTAAATATCAGTTGCTTCAACGGTGAAGGAAAACATCGTGAAAAAACATGCATGCCTGAGAGTTCTCCATAATGTTCTCAAAGGTGTGTGAAGTCTACCAATCCGCACTTGGCCAGCGTGGTAGACTATGGCCAAACCCTTCTCCCTCTGAGAGGAGACATGTGCTCTGCAGTGAGGCGGCGACGATGGGTTGATCATGAAGATGATTAATAATGCAGTGAGTTCTCAGATCCTTTCCCATGTTATTATACTTCGACTAAGAGAAAGAGATTTCAACTCTAAGATTTTTCATTTTTTTTAAATAAAAATAGCGAGCAAACGTGCAGGCAGGTCACCTGATGTTAAGTGATTACCGCCGTCCATGAACATCTGCAGCACTAGAGGAACTGCCTATGCGTTGCAGGTATTTCAGGAATTTGTTAATCGTCTTTTAATAAAATATATGTAAAAACTTATTAAGTAGTCATTTTAACTGGGAACGGTTGTTTTACGTGCTCTCCGAGGCACGGAGACAATGTTAGAATCTCCAAAGTGGGTCACCCATCTAGTTACCGACTTGGGTCAGCGTTGTTTAGAAATCATAATCGATTGATAATGTTCGTTGTCACCACTAGGCTATTACATTATGTAAGTTTCACAAAAGTCACACCGCTTCGAATTTAATAAGCTCATTTGGTCAAAGTCTAGTTAACGATTCATAAGAACTTGTAATAAGTCTACTTGAATAAAATAAATTCTATTCTATTCTATTCTATTGGTCACATATTATTTTCGTAACTACAAATATAACACAGGCCAAAATAAGGTAGCATTAAATAGAGTCTTCAACAATGAAATATTTTTTTTTTCTTAAATATCCAAAAAATAGAATCTGTAGGTACATAATATTATGAAAGGTGATTTTGTTAGTCTTTGTCTCTACAGTACTTTTAATAGTATTTCGTGCTATACCCAGTAACAAAGACGCTCCCTAAGAAAGAAATGAGTTAATGAATTAAAAAAATTCTGAAATCATACAGATAAAGTCATGCGGAAAATATGAGAAAATTAATATAAGGATAGCTCTGCAGAGATTATGAGTTTTCATTTTTATTTTTACCTTTATAGGGTCATGTTTGATGAATGTTAAAAGGAACGCAGACAACGCTCAGGGCGCTCGGGTCTACATAATTATCTAAGTCAGTCATGTGAATAACGAAACGCTGAATCCAGCCTGCGCATCTTTATAATCTTGCTGATTGAGCTATGATGTTACAAGTAGGTAGGTATCTATATGGCACATTGGAAATTGGAATGTTTCCAATACGTGACAATATGATACTCAATTTCAAGATAATGTTTAATCGAGCGAGACCAATAATTAATCTATGGTTTAATCAATACGGTATTTGGACAACTAGTCAAATCAGTAATGTAATCTAAATATATAAAAAGGAAAAGGTGACTGACTGACTGACTGATTGATCCATCAACGTACTAAATCAGGTTTATTTATAAACCTACTGAGAATTATAAAACTAGCTTATGCTCGCGACTTCATCCGTGTGAACTACGCAAACTACAAACCCCTATTTCACCCCCTTAGGGGCAAAAATCCTTTCTTTGCGGATGCGTACGTATAGCTATCTGCATGCCAAATTTCAGCCCGATCCGTCCAGTAGCTTGAGCTGTGCATTGATAGATCAGTCAGTCAGTCAGTCAGTCACCTTTTCGTTTTATATAATTTAGATATATAATTTAGATGTAGTCATAAGACGTATGGTAAGTAAAAGTTTCCCTTCATCAATTGAATCTACAAGATGGCTTCTAATCTCGTTAAGGGTCGCCCCTTCGACCAACGGTGTTATTTTTATTAAACGTAGTTTACAAAATGAGAACGAGGTTAACAAGTTTCATTTTGAAAAGAGGACATTTTAATGGGTTTATTCAGCTAAACTAGAGCGTTCGCCATCTGTGTGTATTCAGTAAGAGACACCTTTCATCAAAACCAGTTCTATTCGAGGAAACCACTGATCTATAATTGAAATTCATATAAATTTAAGGGACGAATTTCAAAGCAAAACTGGCTCCAAATTGTAAGAGAAACGTCATATTGAGGAGTCTTCGTGTACATAAAATACTAGCTGATGCCCGCGACTTTGTCCGTTTTTAAAAATCCCGTGGGAACTCTTTGATTTTCCGGGATAAAAAGTAGCCTATGTCACTCTCCAGGTCTTTAACTGTACCCATGCTGCATGCACAAAATCAGTTACGACGCGGTGAAGAACAAATCAACAAACTAACAAAAAACAAACAATCATACTTTAGCATTTATAATATGGGTAGAGATGTAGGTAAGTACATTACGCAATGTTGATAAAGTTCGATATTCTTTGAAACATTTTGTAGCGTATTTACGCAAGGATCCGTGGCTTGTACCTCAGGCTACTTTTGTCTAAGTATCTAAAGTTGGAGCCGCTCAAGCGAACATACCTCGAGCCCCAGTCTGGATTTTTTATTCTCATTCCCCCATTCTCTCCCTAGATTGCCTCAAATACGCATGCTAATAGCTTAAGTGGCCTCTCTGAAAATATCGTAGTATGAAGATTTCAGATTTCTTCACTAGAAGAAAAACCATTGTCTTTATAACAGGATACATATTTTGTTTACGTTATAAGCTTTTCAATATTAAATATTATAAAGAGTTAATGTCGTTAAGTTTGTTTGTAGGGGGTAATCTCTGGAACTACTGAACCGATTTTAAAAATTCTTTCACCAGTAGAAAGCTACATTATTTCTGAAAAAACAAAAAAATTAGAGATCCCTACGAAAATTGTAATAAGCTCCCCGTGCGAAGCCGGGGCGGGTCGCTAGTATTAAATATACAAATAGAGGCCTTTATGATATTTTCAGATTTGAGATGGGTCATGGGGATCGAATAAATACACGCGCGTTTAATTAATATTAGAGAAAGTAATTAAGTCTTTGTGGCATGAGGCATCAATATCAGTCATCCGGTAAGTTGGTCAATATTATTGAAGCATTCGTTAATTAACGTGGCGAGCCTAGCTCATATTATTATAGCCTTTATTATTTCTTACACTACGCTGAGTAAGTATATTACGTTGTCCCTTTGATGTTAAGTCCTTGTCGTTACACGCATATGTAAATACTATTGATTTTATGGCTGTAAATAACAAACAGATTACATTTCGACGTATTTAAATTTCCCCTACAGCGCAGTGAGAAAATATTACATAGCTATCATTAGGAACAAAACGACGAAAATCCACGTCTGAACTGGTTTGTCTGGATTACATAGGGTGCCTAGGGTGTTGCTAGGTTTCATGCGAGGGGGTTGATCAAAGGGAAAACATGCTGGGGTCGTAAACGCGCAATTTAGAAACGGTATAAAAGGCGGCAGTTTAATGTTATGACCCATTCCAGCTATAGTCGCGGTGGCCAACGTTCGTTTAGACGGCCCGGGGCAAGATATGCTCCGGGCCAATCATATTAAACCCGGACTATCGATCTGCTTTACAATTTTCAACTGCACCTCCTCCATCTCCTCCATATCTCCTTTACCGTTGGCCTTACAGAGTTAAAAGGATTAAGTTTGGGCTCAACAAACATTGGTTTTCGACGAGATATGAAACGAACGAATTCGAATCGAATGAAATACTTCAGGTTACATAAACATCCAACCAAAGTTCAAACATCAATAACAAAGGAAAAGCTGGAATCGCCACGGCCAAATTTAAATTCATGGAGAATCAAATATCAACCGTCAAAAAACATAAAATAAAATGGACTCACGAAATTTAAATGAAACAAACAATACCCGGGGCAAAAGATGAAATTGATATCATTTCATTAAGCGCTAAAACTTATACATGGAAAAGTACCATAAAACAAGACAGATAAGAAGGTAAAATTTCTTTTTTTTAACATGTTTTTATTTATTATTTATAATCATTGAGTTCATTATTATATCAGTTTTGCTCAGCGATTTGAGACAGTGCTATTTTTTGTAATTGAATTAAACTGCCAAAACTGTAACAGACATCTGGAATATATAACTTAATTTCATAAAAGCGAATACCTTTATTCGAACTGTTGAAGAGATTATTTGTTTTAAGAATCATTTTTTACTGGTTCTTTCATTCATTACGTTTCATCTTTTGACATAATAATGAACCAGATTTTTAAATCATCCATTTTTGTATTATTTAGTCAAAAACCTAATCAACCAGGATAGATAATATTTAAGCAAGTGTTAAATATTATCTAATCTAATTAAATATTTTTGAAAATGAGCACTATTTTTGTAAAATATGGAGTTTTTCTTTTTCAAATTATTTGAAACTCAAATGTGGATTTTGGCCAAGTAATATCATAAATTCTTGCGTAATGAGATCAATTTAAGATTTGTTTTTAACAAAAGTTATTGCTTAGAAATATCATAATCATTCAGTATTTATAAAGAAAAATTCCGTATAGTACCACAAGGAAACTAACCTGTAAGCATGTATTTCAATATTGTGCAAGAATATAATATATTGTAGGAAGTACTGGTCAGAGTTTGATACATTTGCATCAAATAAATAGACTAATTTTTAACAAAGACATTAAAAATTCAGTTGAAGAATATTTATTTAATAATAAAATTCTTATTAAAATAAAACGACAACTTTTTTACAATAATAATTATTGTCTATCACAACATTATGCAGGTTCATTATGTACATCATAATATTGTTTAGTGTATAAATTCATTTTCGTAGCAATTTTAATATAACTACCTATGTATCTAGAATTTTTTCCAATGATTAGTTTTTGTTTTGTAAAGTGGATTTATTTTTTAATACAATAATTTAGTAATTTCTGGGATCAATTTATTGCTTAATTTTTCAGTGCTTTTTGACGGATTTTATCAATAAATACCTACTCTTGATGCAACCCTTGACGCAACAGGTATCCTAAGTTTCTAAAAAATCGTAAATTCCTATTGCAGTAAAAATGCGTTGGTCTTACAACAATTGATACCATGCCACACTTTACTATCAGCAATTAATTTAAAATAGAACTCAGATTTTATATTAAATGTTAAAAAGCACTGATTGTTATATTTTTGTTTTTAACTTATGCAGATCCATATAAGTATAAGTATATTATTGTATCACAAAACTTCTGCACTTATTTCATGTCTACTTTTTATGAATAAAATTAATTTTGTAACCGCATTTATTCACACTGTGTCACAGATATTAGAAGGATAGAAAACATAATTTCTTAAAGCACTAATCCACCATGAGTAGACTTACTTACGTACTTTTATTAAATTTTAGAACTTAAGTCTTTTTCTGAACAAGATAACGAAAAGGTCACAGTCCACTGGCGAATTATAAAATGTTCAATTTTTTATGGTTACCTCCACAGAAGACACGTTCCAACCTTCCGAGCTGTTTTTGTAAAGAAACATAGCGATCTCGTTTGTTTAGGTTGGACGTTGCAAAGCGAAATGTCTCAAAACAAGTTTGAAATTAATGGCGCTCATTTTGGGTCATTTCATTCGCCAGTAATAATCTTAATTATATAACCTATGCATAATATTATACTATACCCTCTTTTTAACCATAGATTATGAACATAATAATAAATAAACGCATTTAATCAGAAACTGTTTTTCATTCTCCTTCCTATGAGACCCTGATCGATTACGAAAAAGCTGGATTAATAAATAAATAATTGCTGCAATCTCAATTTTATTGCTGTGATTGGCTGATCTGATCGAATTGTTTGGGCAACAGTGCATTTCAGCCAATAGTGAGATAAGTGTCAGCCAGTTAGAGTAAGGCCGCACAGTGCACCTCACGCTTTTTTCCGCAACATTCTGTGAAATATAGAAAATGTACGAAGCCGCACGCACTTGTGAAAAACTATTCGCAAACGGCGTCACAATATAATAGAGTAAGACCCCACTGCCGCCAGACTTACTTATTTTCCTGAGAAACGAACTGTGTAGAAAAGAGTAGGATAATTAATGTGCCGAGAGCCAATTTAAGTATCATCATCATCATCATGATCAACCCATCGCCGGCTCACTACAGAGCTCGGGCCTCCTCTCAGGCTGAGATGGGTTTTGGCCATAGTCTACCACGCTGGCCATGTGCGGATTGGTAGACTTCACACACCTTTGAGAACATTATGGAGAACTCTCAGGTATGCAGGTTTCCTCGCGATGTTTTCCTTCACCGGTAAAGGAAGTGATATTTAATTAACTAAAACGCACATAACTCCGAAATGTTAGAGGTGCGTGAATTTAAGTATAGGTTTCAGATATTAAAAGTCCCTCCTTAAAAACCTTACTTTTCTTAAAGTCTGTTTACAGAATATTGTTAATAAATTAATCAACACTGCCAGATAATTCCCACCGCGCCGGCGGTAATTTCTGCCAGACACTCAGAAGGCTAATCGTGTAGCTGGCACTTAGGTAATCGTGATTGTCACGCTGTAGGTGTTATTCTTCTACGTTAGGCTTCTGGAGGCTAGCACCGTAGTTGACAACAATAGTGTAAATCGTTGCAATCGCTTGATTGCCTGGCACTATCAGTATTGACTAAAATGCACAGTTGCAGCAACAATTACATACATTGACTGACGTCAACTAATACAAGTAGGTACGCTGGACTTGCTGTTGTCAACCTATTTTTGAAGCAATTTAATTTTAGTCAATTTGGCGCTTAAATCATCAGTGAGCATCATGTAAGCGTACCCGAAGATCATTTGACACAAAGTGTCAATTTTGATTCCAGTAGGAGGATTTCGTAAAATCTGCATCAATCATTATTACAATCTCAATTGTAGTGATTGGCTGAACTTTTGCGATTCTTGTTGCAACAATCCATTGTAGCTAATAGTGAGCGAGCGTCAACCATTCAGAGGTGATTGCGATCGTGACATTGTAACTGTCACTCTACCGCAATCGAGCAGCCTGTAAGCTTCGTGGGGCGCTTCGACTTGGCACAAAAAATAGTTGTCATTTTGTATAGTTCTTCCAGCGTACCTACTTGTAAGACCACTTCAGTGCACTGCCCTTACATTTCAGATAGATACTTGTTACTAGCTTTTGCTCGTTACTTTGTCTATATTAATCACGATGAAAAGTAAGAGCAGCTTGGATCCTTGATTATTAATTTATCTTTCTGGAATTCCCGTTCATATCGTGTAACCTATTTTGAAAATTAGCCCAGGACAAATAGGCAGACCCGACCGACAGTAAATGAAACATACCTACTTAGTATAAAAATAACAGTAAATGACCATAATATTATTTTGAATCACAGAAAGACACTTCAATTTCATTTATTTATTACTAGATTATGCACGCGATGCGTTGACTTCCTTGCATGGATTTAAAAAAAATCTATGTGGTTAATTTGAATCCTGTGGATACTCTTGGAAGTGGATCGCCAGGATACAAGAACCCAACCAATCTCTGTACACAACACAATTTGTGAAACGGATGACCCTTAAAAAGCTAGTAGACATACAGACACACTTTTGCAGTTATAGTATTAGTAACAACGTGTAAATAATAATTTGATAGTATTTATTAACTTTTTATGTCTTTTTACTAGTTTATATTATAATGTAGCTATTTATTTACTCATAAGCTCTTATCTCAGACAAAATCATTTATCTACGACTGTTATCGTTTGATGTAGTTATTTTTTATCTGTTTGGCACTGTATTCGGACCGGCTGTATTAGCCGGAAAATCAGTGCTTTTCCGGGCTTATATTATGCTTAGCACGGTCCTATTTTCTGGCAGCTGAACCACCATTATCTTTTTAGCTATCTTTATGCATTTTTTTGTTCATGAACTACCAAACTTATATTTGGTCACACATGACACTTTATTTAGTATATTTTTACCTACAAGTAAAATTATGTAGATTAATTTAATTAGTTTTAAGGTGTATTGTAGTTCATTGTAATGTAGTGATAAAATAAAAGAGTTTTCTTCCTTTCTTTCAAACTTTACCTAAATTACTCGCAGGCTGTGTCCACATACAATCATTAAACACAACTATTAAAATCAACTATTAAATCGGTGTGCTGCGGACGCGTCTGGTCGCTAACAGGGAAACCTGGAAGAAAAGTGGGGAGGGGAGGCCTTTGCCCGCGTTTGGGATGACCTCTGAAAAATTAGTTAGATATACCTAATAATATAAAAATACACAAAAAAAGTAATTAAAATGAATAATTACTTAAAAAATCTGGTATTGATAGTGAAAAAATAAAATAAAAAAGGACGAAAAATAAAAATAAAAACAAACAAACAAAAATATATACCTACATATTCTGTATAAATTATCAAACAAAAATTTAGAGGTAGTATTTAAAATTAAAACGTTTCCCATCTATCCCTACTGGTAGGAATGACTGGAAGTGGAAGTTACTGTGACAAACTAGTGGAGAGAGAGAATTCTCGCAGGCTGTGTGTGTGTGTCCGCAGATATTTTATAAGCTGTGATAACGGCGGGCGGGCGGGCGGTCGGCCAGGCGGGCATTCAGGCGGGCGGGCTTGGGCAGGCGGGCAGGCGAGCAGGCAGGTGGGCAGGCAGGCAGGCAGGCAGGCAGGCAGGCAGGCAGGCAGGCAGGCAGGCAGGCAGGCAGGCAGGCAGGCAGGCAGGCAGGCAGGCAGGCAGACAGACAGACAGACAGCAGACAGATAACAAGAACAAATTCACACATTTTTATACATATTCTTTTATGTACCTACTTGAATCTGAATAAAAAAATCACATGCCATGCTTTAGTAAAACAGCAGCACTAAAGAAAGGATTAAATTATCTGAATACAGTACATAGGTTGTATAGCTTTTTACTGAGTGAGACCCTAGTCGTAACGCACGTGTAAGCACACCTATTATTGTAGCATTACAAAATGATACAATTATAATACCAGTTTTATTTATCAATCCTCACATCTGGCTGATGAGAACGCATTAATCTGGATCTGCACCCTCCAGTCTACATTATGTAATATTATACTAAGTTAAAAAGGGTGCCTGGACGGTCGATAGTGCTTAAACCTCAAAATTTCAAGGTCTCAGGCTAGTACTGAGTACAAAAAAGTCTCTATTCAGATTCACCCCGATGAGCGCTTAAAGTCCAAGGGCACTTTCCACCCTTCGTTACAGTTTGAGTTACACATTTTATTATGTATCTACATATGTTCAACTTTAATGCATTCAAGAATGGCCCCAATTTATATATCAACTAGCTTATGCTCGCGACTTCGTCCACGTGGACTACATAAATTTCAAACCCCTATTTCACCCCCTTAGGGGTTGAATTTTCAAAAATCTTTTCTTAACGGATGCCTACGTCATAATAGCTAACTGTATGCCAAATTTCAGCCCGATCCGTCCAGTAGTTTGTGTAATGTTGTGTTAAATAAAATAATGTTTCTTCATGTAATTTGTGTTTATTTTAATATTTCCACTCGGATTAACTTAGTAATTAATATTAATACAATGAGCTAGTGTGCACGGCTCTGGCCAAATCTTACAAGTCAAAGTCTATCAATTGACGTTGACACATGACAGGTGACACCTACGTACGACATTGACAATAATTGGTCACTTGTCTATGAGTTGTCTCTGCTACATCATCCCCTTTTATTTTTTAAAAAAAATATCTACATAATCATCCAGTTACAATTTTGAAAAATTACTTACATATATCATCCCCTTTTAATTTTACATAACTAATCATCCCCTTTTAAATTTACAATTTACATAATTATTACTTAATTAATTTTATAATATTATTGTGCCACACTTCTTAAATTTACTACAATTATTGACTCTTAAACTACCCATTCAACCAGCGATGGACAGCCTGTCTGATTGAAACACAAAGTCTACGCCGCCGGTCGAATATGAAACGAGGTTCTAGTATATTGTACATTATTTTTGTCTATTATTACATATGCTCTATATCCATTATATCTAACAATTTCGCCTTCTGACCAAATATTCTTACTTGGCTCTTTTTTGAACCAAACTTTTTGCCCTACAGTAAACCTACTTTTAAATCGACTTGTCTTATTATAATTTTTTATATTTCTAGTTTGTACATTATTAAACTGTTGAGTTACATTCTGATTTAACTTAGGTGTTAGGTATTGTGAGCTAACAATCAACTTAGTTTTTAAATTTCTATTCATTAGTAGCTGACTGGGGGAAAAATTTGTACCAGAAACGGGAGAAGCCCGATATTGTAATAATGCTAGCCTTACATCAGTTCTATCTTCGTGGCATTTTGTTAGCATTTTCTTCGCAATTTGTACCCCTCGTTCAGCCATACCATTCGCTTGGGCATATCTTGGACTAGTATAAGTAAATTTAAATCCCCAATTATGTGCAAACTCTTTACATTCCCTCGAATCAAATGGAACATGGTCAGATATTATTTCTGCAGGTATTCCATGAGTACTAAAAATATCTTTTAATGTATTAATTACACTTGTAGCAGTTTTACTGGATATGTATTTTATCTCTAACCATTTAGAATAATAGTCATATACTACTAAATAACTTTTCCTTCTAAAGTCCATGATATCTATACCTAATTTTAAAAATGGAAGGTTGGGAACTTGATGTGATAATAATGGCTCTTTAACATTACTATTATGATGCGTTTGGCAAGGAAAGCATTTCTTAACATACTCTTCAATGTGAGAGTCCATATAAGGCCAGTAATACAACCTTCTAGCTGTCTGCTTCATTTTTGACATACCTACATGCCCTTCATGTAAAGTTTTAATGACATTCAATCTTAAACACTTCGGTACTATTAACCTATCATTATAGAAGACTAAATTATCGTCCACACTAAGTTCAGCTCTTAATTTATGATAACTTCTTATTACATCTGGAATATGAGAAATTTTGTCCGGCCAACCATTCTGTATAAATTCAATTATTTTTAATAACTCTTCATCTTTAGAACTTTCTGAGATTAATACTAATTTTTGTTCATCTGTGCATTCTAATTTCTGTGCTAACCCTATACAGTGTATGACTTCATACATATAAGAATCATCTGTATCATTACACTCCTGATACGACCTTGATAACAAATCTGCTATGTACATTTGTTTACCTTGTAAATATTTAAATTCAAAATTATATTTTAATAACTTTAACTTTAATCTCTGTAGTCTAGGAGACGGTACCTCATGTAAATGCTTTTTTAATAAACTTTCTAAAGGTTTATGATCATTAACTACGGTAATCTTATGACCATAGATATAATAATGAAATTTCTTAGTTGCCCATACTATACTTAACAACTCTTTTTCAATTTGGGAAAAATTACATTCTGCAGGTGTTAAACTTCTTGAAGCAAAGCAAACTGGTTTACCATTTTGAAGTAAACAGCATCCGAGACCACTCTTTGATGCGTCACACTGAATCGTTATAGGCAATTTACTGTTAAAATTCTGTAAAATGGGTGCTTGGCTTAATTTAATTTTAATATTATTATAAACATTTTCATGAACTTCCGTCCATAACCACTCAACATCTTTCTTTAATAATAACTGAAGCGTTGATGCAATATCAGCCAAGTTAGGTATAAATTTTCTTAAATAATTGACCATGCCAAGGAAAATCTGTAACTCTTTTTTATTATTGGGACTTTTCATATTAATAATTGCACTTACCCGCTCTGGGTCTATTTGCATACCTTTCTCAGAAAAAATATGGCCAAAATACTTCACCTCTTTTAATTTATATTGAAATTTATTCTTATTAAAGCGAACATTATGTTCTCTAGCCCGTTCAAAAACCTTTTTTAATATTGCATCATGCTCTTGTTCAGTTTCACCACATATTAACAAATCATCACAGTACACTATCACGCCTGGAATATCTCCAAAGGCTGTTTCACTATATTTTTGGAAAATTTCCGGTGCTACTGATAAACCAAATGGCATTCTTAGGAACTTATAACAACCAAATGGACTATTAAATGTACATAAATCATTCGAATCTTCTGAAAGTTTAATATTATAAAAACCATCGGATAAATCTAGCACTGAAAAATACTTTTTATTACAAAGTTTAGTTATAATTTCATCAATGGTGGGAATCAAATGATGTTCTCTTATTAATACTTTATTAAGATCTTTAGGATCTAAACAAATTCTAAGTGAACCATCTTTCTTTTCTATAATAACCAAGTTGCTTACAAAACTTTTAGGGTGATCGACCTTCGCGATGACTTTGTGCTTCACCAGAGCTTCCAACTTGTCCGCAAGGCGATCCTTCAGTGCGTTAGGCACTCGCCGTGGGGGTCGCACCACAGGCTCCACGCCGGGTTGAATGCGTAGCTGCAGTGAGCTCTTAAACTCCCCGACTCCCTGAAACAGTTCGTTATTCATATTAACAATTGAGTCTTTACTCATTTTCATATTAGTATTAGTGCAACTTGTAAATGTATTAATATTATTATTAGTATTTAAGAGCCTAAGCTGTACCAAAGAGCCTAGCCCTAGGATCGGTCTAACCGGTTCATTAATAATTAAAAACTCAGTGTTGAACCACTCATTGTTATTAATATTATTATTAGAATATACTTTTAATGTGACCTTTCCTATAGGAAATAATTTTCCTCCACCAAAGACTTCTATTATGGTTTTTGTCTCAGACATTTTTATTTTTGTCTCATCATCGACAATTTTTTTAAGGTCCCGCAAACTCAAAACATTTATTTGGGCCCCCGTGTCACACTTAAAACAGACCCTCTTATTTTCAACTTGCAACAACGTATTCCATTCATTTTTAGTAAAATCTATTGAGTATACTAGTCATAAATCATGAATGTTATTGATATTATCCAGCTTTTGATTCTTAGACATACATCCTACACTAAAATGATTTAATTTTCCACATTTTAGACAAGTTTTTCCAAAGGCTGGACACTGCCTAGGACCATGTACCTTATTACACTTTTTACACTGATAATTGTTTTTATTCAAGTTATTTTTATAATTATTTTGACAATTTTTCTTATTATTAATATTATTATGGGGCCTACTATACTTAGCTTTGCTATTGTTGCTCGCCGGGGTAGTCAGCTGCCGGGTTGTGCTTGCTGCTGCCACCGCATTCACCTCCGAGCTGTGTAGCACCATAAGTTGCTGACTGGACAGCTCCGCTGATCGACATATGTCCAGTGCCTTGTCCAGTGTGAGGTCCTTAATTTCTAATAATTTTTGTTGCACTCGTGTCTGTTTCACGCCGATGACGAGTCTGTCCCTTAACATCCTGTCCTTTTGTTGACCAAAGTTACAGCTGTCTGCCAGTTTTCTTAAGTCTGAGTAAAATGTGTCAAAATTTTCTCCGTCTTGTTGTACTCTTCTATTAAAATTGTAACTTGCCATTACTTCATTACTTTTCGGCTTGAAATATTCGTCGAATAACTTGATAACTTCCTCTAATTTCGGTTTATCTTCTTTTTTTAATACGTTGAGGTATAGTTCCAGGGCTGAAGATCCAATGCAATTTAATAATAATGCTGCTTTTCTTGGTTCAGACAACTTCTCAAAACCCGCCGCCAGCATAAATATCTTAAACGAATCCTTGAATTTTTGCCACTGCTGCCAGCACGTATCCAAATCTTCCAGATCTATTCCTCGCGGCATCTTAAATTCGACACCACACATGTCGCCTTGCATCGTAGTCGTTGCCCCGTCAGCCATTGTCTTTGTTCAGTCCAAACTTACAATCCGTTTTAATCTGATGTTTTGTTCGAAAACGGCTGCGCCATGTAATGTTGTGTTAAATAAAATAATGTTTCTTCATGTAATTTGTGTTTATTTTAATATTTCCACTTGGATTAACTTAGTAATTAATATTAATACAATGAGCTAGTGTGCACGGCTCTGGCCAAATCTTACAAGTCAAAGTCTATCAATTGACGTTGACACATGACAGGTGACACCTACGTACGACATTGACAATAATTGGTCACTTGTCTATGAGTTGTCTCTGCTACAGTTTGAGCTGATAGATCAGTCAGTCAGTCACCTTTTCCTTTTATATATGTATTTAGATTATTTTGAAAAAAAATATATTTAGTCTACAGAAATTGTCCAGTTCCAGTTTAATTCTTTTACCGGGTTTGTTTTGGCAAAATATTAAATGTGTAATTTGAAAAACTTAATATTTTAAGTTAACGTTAATTTAAGTAAACTTAATATTAAAATATTTAATCACTATCATCGTCATCACTATCACGATCACCATCACCATCACCATCACCATCACCATCACCATCACCATCACCATCACCATCACCATCACCATCACCATCACCATCACCATCACCATCACCATCACCATCATCATCATCATTATCATCAACATAATCATCATAGTCATGATCAGCATCGCCAGGAAAAATGAAATAGATAAACTGAGAATCATGATGATAAGGGTTAACTATGTTGATCTTAGGTATGGTGAGCATTATCATCATTCTTAGTTTATCTGTGTTTCATTTATGATTTATTCACTAATATTCTACGGTATAGTGTTACATTTCATACATATCCTAGGAGCATTAACGAGTCGTATGGAATACCTCAGAATTGTATACAATGCCTAGGAAATGTATGAAATTATTTTATATTTTTATAATACACATTTTAACATCATCATCATCATCATCATCATCATCATCATCATCATCATCATCAACCAATAGACGTCCACTGCTAGACATAGGTCTCTTGTAGGGACTTCCACACGCCACGGTCTTGCGCCGCCTGGATCCAGCGGCTCCCTGCGACTCGTCTGATGTTGTCCGTCCACCTAGTGGGGGGTTTTACACACTTTTTACACACACACACACATTTTATCCTTTGCCAAAACTAACCCGGTATTTTATGGAATTTCTAGGTATCCTTTAGAATTACTGAATTGCGCACACTGTCGGTAACATATACATAGATAAACGCAATTTGAAAAACTTTGGTGATTTTCTATAAACATAATTATTGTTTTGCAGCTATACGTTTTGTTGTGCTCACTTAATGTGAGTTTCGAAGTAGGTACAATCACGGTAATATTATCATACAGTATTTTTTTTATTTACAGTTACGTGGCCTGAAGAGGCACGAAATAGAAAATTGTGGAAGGATCGGAGGGAGGCCTTTGCCCAGACGTGGGACAGCACAGGCTGATTTAGATTTAGATTAGATTAGATTGTAACTCGGCCGTATCTTTGAAATAACTACCTACAGCAGAGCGGCACGTAAACATGCGATAGGGCTGCCCGCCCTCAGCATTTTAATTACATTTGCCTACTTTGTGTTTCCATTTAGTTTTGTGATAGTAAATATACTTTTTTATATATCTATACTAATAAATAAATAAACAAATAAAATACTTTCGAACGGTTATTGTTAAAAAACAAACACCGTCCGTTCGTCACTGCGGCACAGTCGCGACTGGCTGCACCGCTAGCGCACCGCGAGATCGAGGCGCGTAGGTATAGCTCGCGTTTCGTCCGTTTGTATGAAGTTTGAATACTGTATAGATAACATTACCGTGTTACAATGGTGTCAATAAAATATTTTATGCCCTCAGAAATCCTCGTGCATCCTCTACTAAAGTTGTGGGTAATAGAAATTGTACAAGAATTATTTATTGTATGTCTTGCATGCCCTAGTTCCAGTTTATATCATGTTGCGAGTTTTAATGCAAAGATTAATGTCTTTGAATACAACTGTTATATTCGAAATGTAGCAGTATTTTGTCATGTACGTCTCTTTTCTCGTTAGATACATGACGCCCACAATCTTCAATGTAATAGAAATCACTACCCTTTTTTTTTAAAGCTATGTTAAATGACTAATATTCCCCTTTCCTCTCCAACTAAGCATCAAGCTTGTGCTAGGAGTAGTACCGTCAATAGTGCAACGGGCGGGGTTTCAACCGTCGACCTTTCGGTTTTCAGTCCACTCCTTTACCCGTTGAGCTATTTAGGCTCTAATTATATTTCACTACCCATATTATAAATGCGAAAGTGTGTTTGTTCGTTGGTTTGTTGGTTTGTAGGTTTGTTCGTTTGTCGCACAATCAGGTCGCAACGGAGCAACAGATCGACGTCATTTTTTGAATGGGTTTAGTTTAAGACCTGGAGGGTGACTACTTTTTATCCCGGAAAATCAAAAAGTGCCCACGGGATTTTGAAAATCTAAGTCCACACGTACGAAGTCGCTGGCATCAGCTAGTAATAAATAATAATTTATAGACTACTACATAATGCCCACGACGTATTCCGCATCTTTTTGAAAATCCCGTGGAAATTCTTTGATTTTCTAGCATAAAAAATAGGTAGTCTATGTCCGTCTTAGGATACAAGTTACATATTATCTTTGTACCAAATTTTGTTAAAATCGGTTAAAAACAGACGGCCGTGAGAAGCTAGCAGACAGACTCACTTTTGCATTTATAATATTTTTAAGGAATTATTTTTTATAAACTAGAAACACAGCATGAACTATTCTAACCGGTAACTCACCAGGTTAGATTGTACTAGATCACCTACCTAACTTTTGTTTTTATGTTATACAAATACAAAATATACCAATAATACTTTGGAAAAAATACACTAAACAGTTCCAACGGAATGGGCTTAGGGGAATGTTAATGGTAAAATAGGTATCTTTCTTCCTGTCTTTTGATGTTGTTTTGATTACCCACCGTCAGTAAAAGGAATACTACAGAAAAATACGACCAAGTGCATTGTTGGGTTCCGTAGTCACTACTTAGCCAAGATAGTTTTCCTTTAAAATTGATTACGTTCCTATATACTACCATTTATGCTGATAGGGGGGGGACACACACACACACACGTGACTCTAATAAAAATTAACACTTTAAAACATCATATTTTACAAACGGTTCTTTTTATGTAGGGGAGCTAGTAGCTACCCTCATGCCAAATTATAGATTTCTACCACTAATAGTCTCAGACGGACGGACATGGCGAAACTATACGCGTTATAACTATAAGCGTTCCTTGTTTACTACGGAACCCTAAAAAGCCGAAATACCCAAAGTTATACCTGATACAAATAACAAAAAAAATCTTAAAGAAATCTTTTCCCTTTCAAATTCAATTAAAAGAGTGTCTAAATTAACGGGAGAGGTAAGCCCAGGAAGGTGGTTAATTTTACTTCTGAAGTTGCTAATTAAAACTCAGGCTTAAAGCGAGGTTTAGATTAGCAACAAAACTTGCAGAAGTTGACTTCCGCAAGCTATTTCTACCATCACATCAAGTTCACTTCCGCAAGTTTTGTAACTTGCTGGACTTGCCGCAAGTCACAAATGTATGTACATGTACAATATAGATCGTAGTGTAAACAATTCTGCAAGTACTTGCGGAATAACTTGCAAGAAGTTCTTGCTAGTCTAAACCTCGCTTTACTGTGTATTGTTGTACGTACGGGCTTTACAGCGTCACCGGATGGGGGTGGTAAGTATTGAAACTCTTCCGACGAGGGGAGACCTAAGGCTCAAAGGAAAATACCTTTCTAGGGGTACCCCCTACGAACCCGAACCACACCTGAAATAGTCGTCTGCGGAAGAATTGATTTACAAATTACCATGGATACGTAGCGTTCCGAACATTCGTACCAATTTTTAGCTCTATGCGAATTATTGTAACCTTGAATGTCTATCTTGACCGGACTGTAATATAATTTACTAGCTGATGCCCGCAACTTCGTCCGCGTGGATTTAGGAATTTAAAAATCCCGTGGGAACTCTTCGATTATCTGGGATAAATAGTACCCTATGTCACTCACCAGGTCTTAAACTATACCCATGCCAAAAATCACGTCAATCGGTTGCTCCGTTGCGACGTAGTTGAAAGATATACCAACAAACCAATAAACCAATAAACAAACACACTTACGCAATTATAATATGGGTAGTGATGCTTTGTAATGCGAGTCGGACACGCACACGACGGGTTCCGTACCATCAAAAAGCATTTTTTTTTAATTTTCATGGCGGAAATTTTGAATCTATGACACTAACTACTTGGTACAAATATATCGATTAAACACAGCAGCCTCAATGTAGCTGTTCTGTTTGGCAGCCATTTACTATCAAGCCATGGCTAAAAAGTTTTACTGAAGTAAAACAAATGTTAAAAACCGGCCAAGTGCGAGTCAGGCTCGCGCAATGAGGGTTCCGTACTAAAGTCGTATTTTTTCGACATTTTGCACGATAATTCAAAAACTATGATGCATAAAAATAAATAAAAATCTGTTTTAGAATGTACAGGTGAAGACTTTTCATATGATACCCCACTTGATATAGTCACTCACTTCGAAAGTTGAAAATACTAATTATTAGTTCATGACCACAATTTAATTTTTTTTGTGTGATCTGACTCTAAATTCACGGTTTTCAGATTTTCCCCAAATGTAAGCTATAAGATCTACCTACCTGCCAAATTTCATGATTCTAGGTCAACGGGAAGTACCCTGTAGGTTTCTTGACAGACAGACAGACAGACAGACAACAAAGTGATCCTATAAGGGATTCGTTTTTCCTTTTGAGGTACGGAACCCTAAATACAAGCTTTCATACAGACCAGTGTACCTACTTACTTAGTGTCCCAAAAACTTCCATATTGTAATACTTGGCACAATTTCGAATTGCGTTATTATTGTGTTTTTGTGCTAGTTTTTACCGTTCATTGTGTTGAAGATTTGTCCATTGAGGCAAATGGCGTTCATCCCTTTTATTCTTTTTACTTAACGTAGTAGGTAATAGGTATATCTTAAGGACGTATTTTTTCTGCTATTTTCTTACCTAGTAATGCTTACTACTATTTGCCTACACAGGTAGACAGACAGACATACACACTTTCGCATATATAATATGGATAGTATGGATGAAGATTGTATGTTGATGGTGCGAAGTCAAAAACCTTCCCGCAAGTGTCATAAACAGCTGTAAAAAGGTCCAACGAATGAAAAAAAGATGAAAAGATGCGCAAGTGTATATGTAGCTAACGAACGAACGCACGAACACAATATCAAAAATATAATATGTATATATACAATCATTTTTATGGATCATATCCATACTAATATTATAAATGCGAAAGTGTGTATGTCTGTCTGTCTGTCTGCTAGCTTTTCACGGCTCAACCGTTCAACAAAATATGCTGACTAAAAATTTCGTAGAGCTCGTGTAACTTCCTTCAAGTTTTTAAGTGTTACAATTCAGCCCTTTTACTTAAAATCTGCTAATGAAAGATTCGTTTACGAAACATCAACAAAAGTTATTATTTCTTTCTTTCTCCTTTTTATCTCTCTTCTAGAGCTCACAGTACCGAATAAAATTATTCTATTATTTTTAACTAGCTGCCCTGGCGAACTTCGTTCCGCCTAACAGTCAATTCAAATTTTTTCAAATTTTTCTCTCCGTAAGAACCATCCTCGTGCTTCAAGGAATATTATAAAGAAAGGATTAGCGAAATCAGTTCAGCGGTTCTCGAGATTTGAGATGAGCAACACATTTGGTGATTCATTTTTATATTATAGAAGATAAGTGTTCACCTACTCAGTAAATTTTTTCAATATTATATTTTGTACCCCTGAAAGATAAAAAAGGAATTACTAGAGACCGTTCACTGTAACTTGTCCCCTAACGTTATGTTGGTACCATTGCAAATCACACAATAATAAACCCTAGGTTCTAAGGAATAAAGTAAACAAAAAAAAATTCAACGGTTACTTTTTGCTCTGATTAATGCATACTATTATAATGTTAAATTAGTTTACTCTACTACTTTTACCATAGTTAGGTAGGTACGGTCGGCCTCAGATTTCGAGTAGCAATTCCGCAAAACTATTGCATCAAGAACCAGTTGCACTTAGTACTTTTTTCTATAAATACGTTACACAAACACTTAGATGTGCGCACCACCGTGCCGTGCCGTGCAAGCGAAGTGCTAAACGAGTTTTGGCCTTTGACTGTACTTACGAGTTACTACTTAGTAGCTAAAATAATTTACTTAGCTACCTAATAAAGACCTTAAGTGATTTTTACCTGCTTCGTGAGTTGTGAGCGATTCCCAATTTCCGATAGACGTGATGCAATCTTTTTTCGCCAATCGCGAAGCAATCACGTTCATTTTACTTAGGCCATTTTCGGGATCCGTACCTAAAGGGGTGCTTGATGAATGTTACTCTGATGTCTGTTTGTCTGTCAGTCTGTCCGCACGGATCTCTAAATAGATTGTTGTACAATGACATTAGACAAATATACTACACATCACCAGCCATCCTCTAAAAACAATAAAAGTTTATGTGAGGATGGCGAGCTCACATTATTCTACATGATTTTGTATAACTATAAAAAATAACACTAAAAACTATTTCTATTGTATTTCTAACTATTAGAAATAGTTACTGTTTAGTAAACAAATAAGTATACCTGTAAAATAAAAGGTTATAAACGGAATAAATTACGACGGATTCGAATTCGAATATTATTGGTGTAGACTGTAGAATACAAAATCGAATATTTATTTACCAATAAGTACGACAGTTATAGATAATTTTCCTTACGGGATCTATCTCAAATACTTAACTAGTCGATAATTTAGAATTTATTTATATCATACCTTGCTTTAATGGTGAAGGAAAACATAGTGAGGAAACCTGCATGCTTGAGAGTTTTTCATGTTCTCAAAGGTGTGCCAATCAACATTGGTTCAGCGTGGCAGATTTTGACCACCCTTTTCACTCTGACAGGAGACCCGTGCTCAGATAATGGTGATGTATGGTGAGTAGGCTGGTAATGGGTTGATAATGATGATGATGATGTACCTCATACCTACTGTGTTTTTAAACAATACTGTAACCAGCTAACTAAGCTACGAAACCAAGCTGCGAGCATAAACATTAGTCATGTGTACCTACAGAACCCTAGGATGGAGCGAGGGCCGACTCGCTTTTGCCGGTTTTTTACAGGCTCATTTGGAACGTCAAGTCTATCTATCTGCAATCTTTTTCACCGGGTTGCTTAGCAGATCTAAGTACTACTAAGGATAAATTAAAGTACGTACTACACGACTTTTCGTTCAACTAAATAAGTATCTGTGGTTCGATCCCGGGCACGCACCTCTGACTTTTCGGATTTATGTACATTCTAAGTAATTAAATATCACTTGCTTTAACGGTGAAGGAAAACATCATGAGGAAACCTGATTAAGAGTTCTCAATAATATTCCCAAAGGTGTGTGAAGTATGTCACGCGTGGTGGACTATGACCAAACCCTTCTTATTCTGAGAGGAGATTCGTGTTCAATAGTGAGCCGGCGGTGGGTTGATGACAATGAAAAAGACGCGCTACGCACAAGTCAGGGCATACGTAGACTCTTTTTAAATAGGAAAGTATGCCCTGAATTCATAAACTTTTTGTATTGACTTTGTTTGTTGGAAACATCTTCGCTTATCTTGGTGCTTGAAACTTGGTAATTGGAGTGCTTCTCAATTTGCGATCGACACGATACAGGCTTGTTTCGCCGAGGGAAATAACTCTTTTTCAGCATAAGGAATTCAAAGAAAGGCGAAAACCTTGCGTAACTTAGAGAATTGCGTAGACGTTTTTAAATTTTGGGAAATAACTCTTTTTCAGCATAAGAAATTCTAAGAATGGCGAAAACCTTACGTAACTTAGAGAACTACGTAGACGTTTTTAAAGTTTCTCAATATGAAATACTAGCTGACCCGGCGAACTTCGTACCGCCTAACAGTCAATTCAATTTTTTTCAAATTTTTCTCTCCGTAAGAACCATCCTCGTTCTTCAAGGAATATTATAAAAAAAGAATTAGCGAAATTGATTCAGCTGATCTCGAGATTTGCGATCATTTAGCGATTCATTTTTATATATAGAAATATATAGAAGATTAATAAATGGTTAATAATACAAAAAAAGGGATATAATAAATCGTGCAAAAAACAAATAAGTTGGTGACTGCCAATGGGATAGGTTAATACCTATTATGTTTGCGAAAAAATAACATAATATCTTGCGACAATCTATGGAGCACAAGATATAAGTATAATGAGCTGATAAAAGTGGGAAATAATTATTCTAATCTTGTAATCAAAATTTCAAGTGATCGATCGAATTAAAAACTCAAGCGTGCGAAATAAAATACTAAGTGGGCGAAAGTGATACTAACTGAATAACTGCAAAACCCGTTTGAGTTAATACTTCATGTATTACAATCTATTACAAAAAAATACCATTTGGGCTACTTACAATACGGTTTGGTTTGGTTTGGTAGGTTTGACGACGAGACGTTGGTGCAGAGTGTAGACGTGTTTATTAGATGAAGTCTAAGTATATCTACTTATTTAGAAATCTTACATGTTTCCACGGTTTTAATAATATTTTCAAATTCGATGCGTATTTGCATACGCGACAAAGACATCAATTTATTGAGAAGAACTACATCTTTATGTTATAGTTAATTTGTGAACATATTACGTTCGAACTGTGAACTCGTACATTTTATCGTAATCCTAATCCAATCCTAATCCTAATATAATATTATAAATGTGAAATTGTAGGTGTTTGGATGTTTGAAGGTTTGGATGTTTGTTACTCAATCACGCAAAAACGGCTGAACGGATTTGAATGTAATTTGAAATGGAGATAGATTATACCCTGGATTAACACATAGGCTACTTTTTATCCCGGAAAATCAAAGAGTTTCCGCGGGACTCTGGAAAAAGTAAATCAACAAGTTTTAATTTAAAATATATATTCCGATCTATTAAATATTTTAGCTAGTTAGAAATAAAGAAAGAACAATGTTTATTTCTTGAATTGTGCCACACATCACATCTTGTAATTCGTCGCTTCCGCTTATTACACGCCATAGATTACATTTCTAGTGAAAGGCAAAGCCCGGTATGCATGGTCTACAACCAGCGAGTTTTATGAGGTCTATTATAACTAATATTTCAGGTATAATCTGCTTCCTTCGAGTTCGCCCTGTAGGATTATACGGGAACAGGCGGTTATTAAGTGTGGACTTCTGTGCTTCTATTATTTTATTCAAATCTGTTTCGGAGTTTGTTACAAAGGTAATAACCACAGGAAGGCTTAAACCCGTACGTAATCTACCGGTCTGTATTAGGCATGGCTGGCAGGTTGTTTCTTATGTTTGTACGTTCATCAGCTATTTTATCTTTGAAACACTTGTAACACCCAATTTTGAAGTGAAAACTTCTTTAGGCGCGTCTTCTTTAGACATGTTTTATCTCCATTTTCCTGAATAAAAAGAAATCTATGTTACTCACTGACTCTTTAACTAATCCATACTAATATAATAAATGCGAAAGTGTATATGTCTGTCTGTCTGTCTGCCGCTAGCTTTTCACGGCCCAACAGTTTAACCAATTTAGATGAAATTTGGTACAGAGTTAGCTTACATCCCGGGGACGGACATAGGCCATTATTTCGGAAAATCAAAGAGTTCCCACGGGATTCTTAAAGGTCCATCCGCTTAACCAATTTGGTACAGGGGTAGCTTACGTCCCAGAACTTAACATAGGCAACTTTTTATCCCGGAAAAGCAAAGAGTTCCCATGGGATTTATAAAAAGCCTAAATCCACGCGGATGAAGTTGCGGGCATCATCTAGTACGAAAATATAAAGAGCATGACAAAAGGTGTTACGCAAAAGGTGTATGAAATATTCATGGAAAGTATGAATATGTTTTATGCGAGATGTTTTAAAACTACGAGTAGGTATAAGTCCCGCAAATTGCTATTGCGCTGGAACCATGTCTCATTAACATCATTTGACGTATATTTAAGTAGAAGTATACCATCAGCTCGAAACTTCAGTCTAGTGCTGACGTCACTAAAATGACGACCACGCGCGTTAGCAATTTGCGAGACTTATATGTATTTGTACAATGCAGGACAGTAACCGAAAGCACCGTAGCCCGTATAAAGACACAAATATGAAATGTGTGATCTGGATCTCTAGCGAAAATGTGTCTGTTGATTGATTTTTGATTTGTCCTTCAACAGATTAATGTAAGTAAGGGGGTAGGGTCTTGGAAAATTACACAGAGTTTATCTCGTGAAATCGTTCAGTCTGTAATTAGATGAGGCTAGATTTAAGTTAGCAACATCAAAACAATGTTAAAAACCAGTCAGTTTATGCTCGTCCGCATGATAATACAACAATCAGGGATACTTTGATATTTATCAATGAAAGAATTTTCAGATTCAGATCATTAGTCCAGGGATAGCCACTTACATACAAATTTTACTTACCTCGTACATCGATAAACTATCACTAAGGTAGCTAGGCAGCCCATGCATTAATATGAAACTCAATAATACAAACTAAACTTAGTTGCAATATTCTGTGCACATGCCGTACAATTAAGCTCCCGCTGCAAGCGTCCCTACAAGGCGGGCTTCGCCCTTACCTCTCCAACGCCGGGAGGGGACCGTGGGGTGCAACCCTAGCACCCTAGTCCCGACTCGGCGTACGTTCACGAGTCCACTCCGCAAACGCAGTCTCGGTAAACCCGTCCTCGCGTGAGCACCTTCCCAAGTGGTCGAAACACGTATGCAATGAGTTCGGTTAAAGTTTATTTCGTCTGTAAAATATAACAGTACGAAATGTATGCTGAGTTTACATGGAAAAGGTGAGTAGAATTAATATTTTTCTTTTTTACATGTTTTTGCAAGGCGACCAAAGTTCTTTGCGAAGTGTTTTGTTTACCGCGCGATTGTTTGCTGTGCGCTTTTTTTGTAAAGTACATACCTACATTGGGGTGGCTTCAAATTGTCAGGGTTTTTTTTATTACTTTTTATATCCGTGGCAATTTTTTTTATTGAATTAAAAAAAAAGCGGATAAATAGGATTAGGTTAGTATTTTATGTGCATAAAGTTAAATCTGGTTTCGCTAAGTTATTTGTTTACAAAATTTAATTATGGTTTAGGCAATGAATCGAATTTCAGAAAGTATTTTTACTTAATTCACTTGAATTTATTAAATAATTATTTTGTTTAAAATACTATAAACTTTTTCGATATACAAAAGTAGGTATGCCGTTGAATATTATTTTTTCAATTTTTTTTTAATTCTATAAAATAAACTTAAACCTAAAAAAATATTAAATTAAAACTAAAATTCGTTTTTAGGGTTCCGCATTCTTGAATAATGTTATAAATTATTTTTCAGCTAATCCTACCATCATTTTATTTGTCTAGACTTGCGTCTTTGTTATTTTCTTCAATTAAAATCACAATAAATGAAGTCTATAAGAAAAATGCATTCAAAAGCTTAGCTTAAAATAAAGCATTTTCTATTAATCTTATAATAAATCAAACTACTTATATATTCATATATTTAAAAATTGTCAGTGTTCGCGCATAGTTTACCGTTGAAACGTTGTACAGTTGTTTTTGGAACTTGCGGGACGGTTTCTGAATTAATACCATCTACGTACGCACCTATAATCGGTGGTGTGGGAAACTGCTCCAAATTTAATTGAGCAAAGGTCCTGTAACTTTTCAGGGTAAAACATGATGTTATTCTGTCAACGTATTTATAGAAATGTGAATGAAGGATATTTTCATTGTACAAGAAGTTTACGCCATGGAGATGTCTTATAGAATTATTATTAGGTATAGACTTGACGAGAGATTGCGGCGTTTTTGACATCTGTAAGTTAAATACAAAATGTGTACATCATAGGTGTACATTACTTTGATATCTGACAACGAAACTTTAAAAATGCAATCTCTCGTTGGCTTTACAATATTTCCTACATCCATGGCCTCATCATAATATTATTGTTTCTCATACACCATCACCTCAGTAACAAAATTTAATTCAAGAGTGAAGCTTATTTCACACTACGGGATATAAATCATGTTATATTACGGTCAAAATAGACATTAAAGGTTACAACAATTCGCATAGAGTAAAAAATTGGTACGAATGTTGGGAACACCAATATAAATGAATTGTGATAAGTCCATATCGCTCGATTAATTGGTGTTCCGAACATTTGTACCCATTTTTAGCTTTATGCGAATTATTGTAACCTTGAATGTCTATTTCGATCATACTGTAATACAATTTGTATCCCGTAGTGTGAAATGAGCTTTAAGATAAAAACCATTAAAAATGACAAAAATTAAATGAGTATCTTTACAAAAGAAGCTAAGTATAATAATTTCGGGAAGGCGCGAGGAACTTTAAATTGGACAACACCCGTCTTAAGGCACTGCTTTGAAGTCTCGACGAGCGCTGGAATGGAAGTTTACGTAATTCTGTTGTTTTTGTTCTCGTTTACTTAATTAGGATAATAGGAAGATTTTCATAGTAGCCCGGAGATGCAAGTATGCAGTACCAAATTTCGTAAAAACATGTAAAGGCATGATTCTTTAAAAATCCCGTGAGATCACCACAATTTAGGAATGCAATTCCTTACAGCATCAAGGCTGAAGAGTTGGGTCCAATAGGTATCAATTTATAACAACCGACAGTTTCTAAATCCCATCAGTCTTGGTGGCCAGGTCCCCTGCAGCATCAGGATTGAGGAGTTGAAATCTATTTTTTAACGGGACAATGTCACAAAGATTCTCTATGAATGAAAAAAAAAATACGCAAATTGGTTCGAAAATCTCGGAGATTTCTGTATACATAGGTAGAAAAACACAACTCCTAATTTTTTGAAAGTCAGGTAAAAAGTAGCCAATGATACTCCTTGGTTAATCTTCTACTTGTCTGTGAAAGTCCCGTTCGTTCAGCCGTTCCGAAGATTAGCCTGTTCAAACAGACAGACAGACAGTCAAAAATTTTAAAAACGCGTGATTCTGTTATGGTATCGTTCAAATAACCATATTATGAGCTTAATTTGAGGTAGTTATTTCGAAATTACAGACAGACACCTGAATTTTATTGATTAGTATAGAATAGATATAGATGTAGCACGAAAGTTTGGATGAAAAACAGACATTGAAGTTCATTTGCCGAAAGCTTGCCTAACAGAAATTTCCTTCGATGCTACTCAGACTTGTGAAGTAGGCACTTGAAAAGTATTGGATACTTCACTTATAGAAAGGCACTTACGAAGCTTCTCAATTGGCAGCATATTGGTTCGTCAAGCCAATGGCAGCTTTCCTAAATTCATTTAAATGCAAAGTAAATTAATATAAATCACTTATTTTATGAAGTTTGATACAAAGGTAGGAAATTGACATAGGCAACTTTTTATAAACTTAAATCTAAAAAAAACAACATTAAATTAATCAAAACGCATTGATTTATTAACTACAAAACGTTACAATTATAGTTTCATTCGTGTAATATACTAAGTAATATTAATTATTTTAATAACATTGTAAAAACAAATAAACTATTAATAAACTTAAATCTAAAAAAAAAGAAAACAATATTAAATTAAAACTAAAATAAATTAAATTAAATCTAAAACCTCATCGAGACCACCGCAGCGAGGCATTGTACCCAAGATGCTGGCAGCATTACCCCTTTGGATGGCCAAACTAATTCTTTGGCCAAGGTAGCTGCCAGCTCTCGGGTCCCCGGTTGACTCGATAACTCTTTTCGCAATTTCTTCAAAAAGAGCTCGAGCCCCCGGGCCCCACGGCCCCAAGGTCTCCACACCAAAAGGCACGAATACGAAGCTCCCATCGAGGTTTTCATATTTGCGCCTCTTGGCCTGTTCGGCGCTGATGGCCGCTGCACCCGCCATAGAGGAGGTCGCCTGAATGTGGGATGCAGCTAAAGTGTCTACACAAGTTGCATCCCAAACAAGCGACCTGCCCATCTTCCACGGTACGAGCGTCATACCATCAGGTCTCTTGCCATCGCTACGTGCCAAACCAATAGGTTCTAGTACAGCTGGCACATGGGCGGTGGCAAGGGACCTCCGGATGATGTCGTTAAGGGTTCTATGGCGGGAGAAGCGTCCAGCGCTTCTCGAACAGGAGAGCCCATGGTGGTAGAAGGCGTCAACGCAGTCACCGCAGTGGCAACGGTGAGGCTGGTTTATTGTGGCGCCAAGCCTAACATAGTGCCCAGGTTGGCAGAGGGAAGAGCATGTAGCCAGTAGCCGGACTCTTTTTTCACTTATTTTGAGTTACTTATTAGTTATAACAATAAAGCTTACAGCTAGCCTTATCTAATTACTATACAAATCCAAGTGCCAAGAGTACTGGCTGCATTTCCGCGCTGGACATCCTAGCTGATCCATTGCGCAAATAAGGAGCCAGCTCTTCTGTCACCAGATGAGGCTATTTTTTTTAGCACTAAGACTCCATGGCCCCAGGGTCTCCACGGCAAACGCAACAAAAATGTAACTCTCGATAAGAGAGGCATAGGCACAGTATAGGTACCTACTTGCGCGGTGCACCGCTTGCCGTTTTCAGCTGTTTCTGCTGCGGCTCCCGGTCTTGAGTTACTTATTAACATATTTTATATTAGGACTAGCGACCCATCCCGGCTTCGCACGGGTAGCTTATTACAATATTGGTAGGGATCTCTAATTTTTTTTGAAATAAAATATAAGCCTATATGTCACTCAGGGATTATGTAACTTTTTACTGGTGAAAAAATTTTCAAAATCGATTCAGTAATTCCAGCCATTACCGCCTACAAACAAACTCACAAACTTTACCTCTTTGTAATATTAATATAGACTAGCTTATGCACGCGACTTTGTCCGCCTGGACTACGCAAATTTCAAACCCTTATTTGACCCCCTTAGCGGTTGAATTTTCAAAAATCCTTTCTTATTGGATGCCTATGCCATAATAGGTATCTGCATGCCAAATTTCACCCCGATCCGTTAAGTAGTTTGGGCTGTGCGTTGATAGATCAGTCAGTCAGTCAGTTAGTCAGTCACCTTTTCCTTTTACATATTTAGATCAAACTAGCTTATACTCACGACTTCGTCCGCGTGGACTACACAAATTCCAAACCCCTATTTCACCCCCTTAGGAGTTCAATTTTTAAAAATCCTTTCTTAGCGGATGCCTACGTCATAATAGCTATCTGCATGCCAAATTTAAGCCCGATCCGTCCAGTACTTTGAGCTGTGCGTTGATAGATCAGTCAGTCAGTCAGTCAGTCACCTTTTCCTTTTATATATTTAGATAATTTGATCCTGGATGAATGACTTTCAATACCCAAAATATGTACCTATTACCTCGAAATTAATTCATCTTTAGGGCAGGCAGATTTTGAGATAGTTTAACGGAATTTTTGAGAAACGTAAATCCAGACGGATGAAGTCACAGGAATAAACTAGTCTTTTGTAAAACGCGTAGAAAAGCGGTATTGAATTATAAAACTCACGCTGTTTTGATTCCGAAAGGTTCTATATTAGGGCGTTGCTTATACAATAGGATCCAAAGTAAATAAAGGCTTACTTATACTTATTATGAATAATATTTACCAGAGAGTTATTATATTGCTAGAGCCATAATTGCCCGCAGAAAGTTCTCTACTGATTGGTGGTAGGTACAGTTTAGTAGTTAGGTAAGTTTTTTTCATCAGTGTTGCGGACCTGTTTTTACTTTGTCTGTCAATAAAATTGCTAAAAATGAGCCAACCCTTTGTCATCAGATGAGGCTATTAACCGTAGTTGTTCATTGGTTTATTAGTTTGTTGGTTTGTGCTTCAATCGCGTCGCAACGTGGCAACGGACTGACATAATTTTTGCATGATTTTAGTTAAATAGCTAAGTTTTTATTAATAAATTGAATCAATATCAACTTATTATGTGGCAACCCTAGCGCCGATCGACAGCCCTAGGAAAAATGATAGCGCTGCATTCTGCTAACCCGAGACCACCATCGACGGCACACCTGCGTTGACATCACCGGCCTGGATTTCCAAACATTAGGTCTTCTCACGGGCACTCCATACCTAACTTTTTTTTTAATCAGTATTATTATAAATGCGAAAGTGTGTTTGTTTGTTTGTTTGTTGGTTTGTCCTTCAATCACGTCGCAACGGATGCGATTTTTTGCATGAGTATATTTAAAAACTTGGAGAGTGACATAGGCTATTTTTTATCCAGGAAAATCAAAGAGTTCCCACGGGATTTTAAAAAGTTAAATCAACGCGGACGAAGTCTATGTCCTTCCCCGGGACGCAAGCTATCTCGGTACCAAATTTCGTCAAAATCGGTTGAACGGGTTGGCCGTGAAAAGCTAGCAGCCAGACAGACAGACAGACTTTCGCATTAATAATATTAGTATGGATAGTATGGATAGTAACTTAGTAGATGGAGGCTATAATATACCCTGTAGAACTTTCTCGATATAAAAGAAGCTTTCCGCCCAGCAGGAAGACGTAAATGGACCATTACTTTTCTTTTCTGTTCTTAAATTCTTGTTCGTACAGAATAGTTTAAAATAAAAATAGAAACCGTTAAGTGTTCCTTTGGCTACCGTTTAGGAACACTCTTAGTATAAAGCCTACTGGTAAAATAAAGCTAATTGAATAGGTACAGTACGCGGCAGAAAGTAATGTACATCAGCCTTTAGAACGACATTTAATCTTTGTAGAGCGTGAGCTGTCACTCATACCTATATGACTTTTGTCGGTCTCAACGACAGAGACAATGCTCTTCAAATCTGCTGTCACCTTCTAAAGGTCGATGTACCTTGCTGCCGCGTACTGTACCTCTCATTTATATGTAAACTAGCTAACGCTTTCATCTTCATCTGATAGAAATCCATACTTTTTCAAAGTTCCATGGAAATATGATTTTCCGGAATAAAAGTAGTTTATGTCACTCTCCATTATCCACGCCAAAAATAAGTCGATCCGCTGCAGCGCGCTGCTCCGTTGCGGCGTGATTAAAGGACAAACCAACAAACCGTGGATCGCATTTTTTTTATTGTTTTCACCAACAAGCACTTTGCCATTTATAATAATACTAGCAGATGCGCGCGACTTCGTCCGCGTAAAATTTCTGGTTTCTCATGAGATCTGAAATTTTCCCGCTGCAAAAGGCCTCACTTACCTACTCACTCAGTCTCACCTTAAGACACGGAACCCAGAATACCTAAATGCCAATTTTCATATCTCTAACTTCAAAAACATAGGGTTTTCATATAACCCTTCCACCCCCATTTTACTCTCTTAGGGGGGAATTTAGTTAGATCCTTTCTTATCTGATACCTGCCCCCTAAAAAATAGCCTACATTTCAAATTTCAAGTAAAAATAACAATAGTTAAAACTTTTCTATAAAAACATCTCCCCCCTATTTTACTACCCTTAAGGAGGGAATTTCCCAAACTGACTTATACAGATTTTTATTATTTAAAGCTAATAACCTAAATGTCGGTTTTCACGTCTCTAACTCCAAAAACATAGGCCTTTCAGATTCAGACAACCTTCAAATTTTCAAAACCGTTTCTTAGCTGACACCTACGTCCTAGAAAGAACCTACCTTCCAAATTTCAAGTTTTTAGGCTTTATTGTTTCTGAGTTTTCGTGATTAGTCAGTCAGTCAGTGAGTGAGTGGTATTTCTCTTTTATATATTTAGGTGGGTTGTGACCGGTGATGGTGGAGAATGTGGTGACAAATAGACAGATAGAAATTTTACGGCCCATTTCCGACAGTTTACATCCCGGAGATGGATATAGGCAGATTTTTGTTCAATATCTAAATCCATGCGGTCGAAATCAGGGGCATAATGTAGTAAATGATAATATGACTGTAGAGATAGATAAAGGTGTGTTCATTCAGGAGTAATATTTAAGATAATTGGGTGGCACAGTAGGACTAACATACATTTTAAACTCTGGACAAAACAACACTTATTTACCAATATAGAAACTGTTGGGGAATCCACAACGCCGGGCAGTTGAATAATTTACGTTTCCATTTTATTAAGTCACTTCCTATATGCATTTTTATCCCCCACTGACAGATTTCAACAAAGAACAATTTTGTACTCGTGAAATTCCGATTCCGGTAACTTACGAAACCGCTAGAAAAGATTCAAATAAAACATCCATACGGAAAGCGAATAACTTTTATCCTACTAAAGTCCAATTTCACCAACATGAATGCCGAAATGGAATACATTTCATACCCAGGATAATGTCGCAATTATTTCTGATAACCAAATTTTCATTTCACCAAATACTAATTAAACCTAAGATATACGAGAATATTTCGATGCCGCCGGTTTTGAAGGTACTTATTTCTTGGATAAAATCAAAATGACGACGTCGCGTCGTCTCAATGATAATTGACATTGACCGCATAAACTTCAAACTGACGTATAATCTCAGTTTTTGACATTTACTCATTCATTTTGACTCATTCAAAACTGCCATAGTCAATTAAATACGCTATTTCAAAGAATAGGTTATCAAAAACTGTTGAAACGATTATAAGTTATCCAAGTTAATTTTATTCCTTACATAGTTCTCATTGTTCATAGGATGACAGCATCGTTAGTGAAATTGGGCCTTAGAATATTTTTAGTCGCAATTTTGATAATATATATAAATTTTGATCCAAATGTTGCCTATACGAGTGTATACATTTGAACTTTGGAACGTTAATTTTTTTATAAAAATTGGTTGTAAGTAAAATCAATGGGCAAAATTTAGTTTTTTCTGGTTCATAATTTTAATGTTCGTTATTGTGTTTATTTTAGAACGTGGGTATTTATATCTTAATATCAACATACGAGGGAAAATATCGTGCATACCTGAGAGTTCTACATAATGTTCTCAAAAATGTGTGAAGTTTACCAATCCACACATGGCCAGCGTGGTAGACTATGTCCAAAACCCTTCTCACTCTGAGAGGAGACCCATGCTCTGTAGTGAGCCGGCAATGTGTTGATCATGATGATGATTAAAGTTAGAACGGTTATATTCCACGATGCTGTTAAGCTTAATATCAACATACGAGTAGTAATAAAATATTAGCATCAGTTTAGGGATTGTAAATTAATCGTATCAGGTATAATTTTCTGCAAACTAGCACATGATATTCACAGAAATTTTAAACTACCATTATAACGTAAGATGTGTTTGGGAAACTTTTCAGAACAAAATTAATTCTGAAAAGTTTAACTAATTAGTGGATTTTGTGATTTAAATTTCGCATAAAATATAGAAACCGCACATTTGTGATTTTTGCAAAGTGACACTAGATTTTATTGTTTTAATTTGGTGCAGCTTACTGCAGTTAACCGCAGTTCAAAGTTTTTATAAAACGTAGATAACCTTATTGAAAAAAACTATTACAATGTAAAGGATTGTTTGAATGATAAGAAATGATAAGCTTAGGAATGAGTAGCTTTTTCTTACAAGTTTTAAGAGATATTATAAAATAATAATAATAGATAGAATTTAGTAGACACCCTGCTACGTATATTGTGATTTGTAGGGTTCTTCTCAGATCAAGGCGCGTTGGAACCCTCGTAGCTTTAGTTTTAAGTCTGCACAATTAATTATTTACATAATTAAACGATAAACAATCAGAGAGTGTACAATAGCCATTTTGAATGATTTTGACTTGGGCTACTTATGATAATGATTAAATTAATAAGTCACACTAGAACCGCGAAGTATTTTGATGCGAAAATTCATTTCCGAGTTCATAATCAATGTCATAACGATATCTCGTGACTTTTTCATCGAAAAAATGTTACAATAGCTTAGAAAGAGAGTTGTATCGAACTGATTATATTATGCTTACAAAAATCCATAAACATTAATGTATACTATAATTACCGGTTAGATACAAGTAATAACAACATTCGTTGTGCCACTAGTAGAGTAAATCGATATTTAGCTAGCTGCTACATAAACTGAAACTACAATCGCTTAAACATTAGTGACTAAAACTATCGTGTAAAACGAAACAAAGCCACAACACAGAATTCGCGACACTAAAGTTGCTCTTATTCGTATTATCTAGATAAAAGCGTGTCTCAATATCACCACAGATTTTGTGAGGGCATTAAAGATACGAACACATCACTGTGTTGTGTTGTGTCGTGACGGACAAAAGACGATCTGGGTCATGCATATTTTGTAAAGATGTCTATAATACAAAAAATAAATAAAAATACCACCAATTACTATTTAACTCTGTATGGTTGGCCAAAAATAATATTAACGTTGATTTTATATGCCAAAATTATTTAATACCTTCTATTTTAAGTCTTAAACGTTATTATCAGCTTATAGAAGTATATATTTATGAAACTTAACCACACTATAAGGTTATTTGTGCCAATTCAATTAACATATACATATAAAATCAATTAGGCTAGGTTTAAGGGTTATATAAATTTTTTCACGTAAACATCTAGGATATAAACATTTTTTCATCTGTAACTATACCTACATTCTTGACAACCGTCTGTTTTAGCTATGTTATAGCGCTCCAGCACCTGTGTTGATGCTCGTAGCGCACTGCGATAAGACAATAACGATTGTGATACGTCGTTACGTTGCGACACATCACAACAGCAGATAATGTGTTTGCGCCTTAAAACTAGCAAATTCCAACTACGTAAAGACTTTGTATGGAATGGCTAGCGGCACGTTTCCGCTTTGCGAAATATTATGAACAGCGTAGGAAATAATAAACAGGATAGAGTTACCTTTCACGTTTAATTTTTATTCTAAGGTTCACCTGAAAGGAAAAGCCTTTGTGCCCACATGATTTCATTATGAGCTAACTAATAGCAAAATTTTGCTCCCAGAGTTTTCAACTGTTTTAAACCTGAACTAAACGTGAGCTTGGGAAGCAATTTTAGTGTTTATAATTCTCTATTATAAAGGTTGATCATGAGGTTAGCGCAGAGTTGGCGGATATAAATTGAAAGTGTTGGTTAAGCAACATCGACCCAAACCGGTGACTAGCTTTTGATCATAATTTATTGGTGTCGAAAAGCAAGTTAATCGTTGATCTCTGTAGTTATTTATTTTCACTAACATTGAGCCGTAAAATCCTATAATTTTCAAACATTTAACATACCTATGTTATTTTGTTTTATTTCAATTTCGGCCAGATAAAATGAATTTACTAGAAGCACTCATCACCGGAATACTGCTGAGGTTAGGTCTCCTCTCAGAATGAGAAGGTTGTATGCCATAGTCAACTACGCTAGCCAAGTGTAGATTGGTAAACTACACATAGTTTTGACAATATTATGGAGCACTCGAAGAACTCGCAGCTCGTTAAAGCAAGTGATATAAAACGCAGTAACTGAAAAGTTAGAGGTGCGTGTCCGGGATCAAACCCCTCGACCTCCTGAGTAGGAGGAAGACATCTGTAGGCTGTCACGGCTTTTTCAAAAGTAGGTATATTTACGTACTAATAAACACGGTTGTAATACAATTTATTGTTAGATCCAATACATAATAATAATGATATCGTACAGCTGAATTTGGAGGCATTAAATGTTTCCGAAATGTCATTTTACTGATGTGTAATTATCGTTCATGAATCACTATTGGTGGATCGTAATTGCCCCAAAATTTCCGAGCTTTCTGTATGTTTTCGTATGATGTGTGTAATTGATTGACATTATAATTAAATGCCCTACACCTAACGGTTGCTTCGTCTTACTATTCACTTTATTGAAATTTGAAGTTTACCTTTAGAACTATTTAGAGGCCAGAACCAAGCAAAAATGTGAGAAGGATAGATTTATTCAATTCAGAGTACAGGGATAATATGAAATGAGGGCAGGGAAATGAGAAGAGATTTACCAGAATTCTAGCAAAAACTTAGTGTTATTGTCATACTACCTAAACACAATCCAATACCAATAACCATTGCCTCATTTGTAGTTTTAGTGATCTAGTATTTTTCAAACCGCAATGTATAACAGTGTTTTTTTTTGTGGTATCATATTATCAGTAATCATCAGTACTATCACCCGTCTTCGTTTTTGCCAGCGTTACATTCTGTATAAAACGACTTAATCTCTTCTCATTCGGAGACTAGACAAGTGCTTAGCTGTGCGCCGGCGATGGATTGAAATGATAATGAAATAGAAATAGTTGTATAGAAGCAGGCGTTACTTTGCGGAAGTCCATGATATACAATGAACGGAATTTCAGCGGATTACAGCAAATAAAGCTTTTGATTCATTGTAAATAGAAATAGAGTAGGTAAGCATGACCCAATGCATCAAGGGCAAAATTTCAATTAACTACAATACTTAAATAAAAAAAATAAAAAAATATTCAGTACCTTATAAACAAATAAATGGTTTATTTATTTAAAAGACTTAAAAGCTTTGTGGTTCTCCAGGACCCTGTAGTATACCTATATTGTAGGGTAGTCCCTTCAATATAGAAAACACACACGCTTGCCTAAAACAGTACCTATAGAGTTCTAGAGTTAAAAAAGGGTATCACAAGCCTAATGGATAATATGTCGATGGGCATAAAATTCACGTCGGTACTTAGGTTTCTAATGTCAGCACAGTTTGGCAGTTTTATAGGCATGAAATAAAATCTCAGTTGGTAGGTAGTGAAAAACAAGCAATGGCGCGGAAAACATAAAAACGGACGGATCCCATAAAACGTCACTCTAGCTTTCGGTTTTGCCATTTCGTACGTAGGTAATAATAATATCATACGTCTAACTATGAATTACCTTTCTAACAACTGTCATTCGAAAATAGTAGGCACAAACTTACGTCTGTTAAACACGTAACTATTACTTAGTTAAATTAGCGTAAATCGCAACAGGATCGCGATTGGTTCGTATTTCGTACCTACCGTTATCATGTGACACTGTTCACTGACATGGCCGACTCAAGGCGTCGTACCTATCCTACGAATAACGCCACAACGGTCGGAGTGGTGTTTTTTTTTGCTGATTTGAAATCTACGCTCAATTGCACATCATTCAAACTCATAAAAGTTTGGCAAAATTCATTTTATTGCCTAGAAATTAGCGTTTGAAAATAAGCCACAAATTTACTTGCGAAAAGATTCGGCGAAAACAACCACCGCAGTGTCCGATTTTTACCCGCCAATTAGGTATAGCTTATGAGCGAGGTCAGGTCACAAACGCCGCTCCGTCACTTTTCTTCCGATCAGCGTAGGCCTCATATAATATGCTTGAAATGCACTAAAAACTAGTTAAATATTTAGGTATTTCATTTAGTAATTGTAATTCATTCTAGCATTTATAAGTTTGCACAACTGCGTGGATACAGCCACTACATTATTTGTGGCTGTTTTCGTAAGAACTTTTCATACTTTTACACCCACATTTTCCGATCAAAAATGACATAACCACCCTTATGACGCGAACCAGTGGTAGATGCATCCGACTATTCGTAAGTACTTGTAAAAGTTTTTTCGAATAAAAAAGATTTTTATTTTATTTATTTATTAATTTATTGAAGTGATTTGGTTCCGTGGGATAAAGTCCTAAGGGATCATTGTCATGCTTGCAATTGAAGAAAAGTACAATAAAGGCCTTTATAATAACCCTTATACCCTTTACTAACACTGTAAACTTTAAAATTGCATACATGTTCATCATATTAAAATAAAACACAAAAATCCTCCTCCTGAAAAGTAATCCTTTTGTGAAAGTGTCCTTATTCGTAGGGTACCTACGATTATTAAGTAACAGTTACGAAGTTATAATTGAATTGAAGATGCGTGTGGTAGAGTATAACTCGTCCTTTAGTTTGGCTCGTCTTGGCGGGGGCACTGCCGTGCCCCCTGATTATGCACCGCCCAACACGGTAGAGATTTCATAACACTAGGATCAAAGAGTGAACGGATTATTTCTCACTTTGCCGTTCATGTACAATAATAACTTTTGAAGCTCAATGACATGCCCTATACACGTATAGCACGCGACAAGTCGAGATGGCTATCGGGGTGGTGACGCCCCTCACATCCACACATCTCCCGCGTTAACCCGGCGCGGAATAGCATGGGTGACATGGACGTGTGGTTGTGCAGGGCGTGCCCCCGCCTCATACCCCGATTGCCATCTTAACCTGTCGCGAACTATACGTTTAATATGCTCCCTAGTTCCCATCGTGTTGCTATCCATTATTATGCACCATGCATCCACTATATCCACTACAGGTGGGTCCCGGTGTCTGTTACCCTTGAAATAAATTAAAGGCTGCTCGTAAATAAAACTGTTGACGTCAGTAAGTCATTGAATATTTATTAAGTTCAAAAAAAGCATAACCTATGCTACTTTTTTGTTTTAAGTATATTTGTTTCAAGGCAAGAATTTAAAAACAAAGATTCTAAACCCAATAATCCCGTAGTCGGATGAAAATATACAAAGTTATTACACCGTATATTTGTAAGTAAAATGATTTGCGGTTCGAGTGTTTTTCAGCTTCAGCCAATTGAATTTCAAATATGTGTTCGATGAATTTCAATATGAAATGTGAAATGAAATGGGTTATTAAGTTACTTTATCGTCGATTGCTCTCCAGCCTAGCTTGTGATAGCAATTACGGTATTACATTTTTGTATAATATTATCCTTCAATCCATCACTACCCATATTATAAATGCGAAAGTGTGGTTGTTTGGTGGTTTGTCCTTCAATCACGTCGCAACGGAGCAACGGATTGACGTGATTTTTTGCATGGGTATAGTTGAAGACCGGGAAAGGCTGACATAGGCTGCTTTACACTCCGGAAAATCAAAGAGTTTCCACGGGATTTTTAAAAAACCTAATTTCAGGCGGACGAAGTCGCGGGCATCAGCTAAATAACACATTTTTAGTGCCGAAGGTATCAATAACGCGTTCCTACACCCATGCAAAAAATCACGTCAATCCATTGCACCGTTGCGACGTGATTGAAGGACAAACCAACTAAACAACAAATGAACACACTTTCGCATTTATAATAAGGGTACATTTAGAATACTTTATTGCACACACAAATATAAACATACAGATAAACAATATAAGCTACAGAAGATCTGTTCAAGAGGGTGCAAAGGCGGCCTTATTGCTAAAGCAATCTCTTCCAGGTAACCTTTACTGAAATAATAATATGACCAGAACGCGGGATGGTGCACAAAGAAAAATATAAAATACTAGTTGACACGCCCCAGATTCGCTCGGGTGGAGTTTAGAAATTGAGGGGGAGGTTGAATTAAATTTTTCTCTCTGTAAGAACCATCCTCGTACTTCAAGGAATATTACAAAAAAAAGAATTAGCGAAATCGGTTCCGCGGTTCTCGAGATTTACGATGAGCAACACATTTAGTGATTCATTTTTGTATTAGAAAAGAATAATATAAGTAGTACATATTATTATGTAAAGATAGTAGAATACACAAATTAAAAAATACTTGCATAAATATAATAATACCTATATAAGTAGGTTCTTTATCGGCCAATGAATAAGTTTCTCATAATATGCAGGCGTTCCTTTTAGAACGAAAATTGATTCTAAATCCTAAACTTATTCTTAAACTGCTACGAAATAAGTGCACCAAGTATGGAATCATAGTACCCGCGAACACTTTCATTTTACACAAAGGCTACTTTACAGTTTATGCAGAATATGCATGCTACGCTCTGTCGCATTCAGATTCACGTTTCCACCATATATTCAGTATTAGGCGAGAATTGTGTAACTACAGCGTGCAATATTAAATTTTCGCCTAAAATCACCGCATTTTGACTATTACTCGATCAATATCATCATCATCATCATCATGATCAACTCATCGCCGGCTCACTACAGAGCACGGGTCTCCTCTCAGAGTGAGAAGGGTTGGCCATAGTCTACCACGCTGGCCATGAGCGGATTGGTAGAACGTTCTCAACGTTATGGCGAACTCTCAGGCGTTTTTTAAATTTATTTATTCTGATTAATTGTACAGGTTTCTTACATTTCTATCTCGCCAAACTTGTTGGCGAGATGGCGCTCTTAATAATATGCATAACTTACAACTATATTTCCTTAACGCTATCCATACACCTTTATCTACACTTATAATAAAAAAACTGTACTACAGACTTATTTAAACCTACCTACTTCGCTAAAAGATAAACTAACACAAATTAACATTTATTTTACGAGTATACAAACAACTTACTAATAAATAACAAAAAACACAAAAACATAAATTAATAATTAAGAAGCATGATAGTCAGTTAAAGAGTCCCTAAGTAAGTGTTTCTTTAACCTCTTCTTAAGGACTCCCTCACTGAGCTTATCGAGATATCCTCCCCAGCCCAACCGATTGCATTAAATATTTTAGGAACTACATTTATGCGCTTATTCTTGCTTGCTTGCTTAACTACCGTAGTAGTTATACATTTTTGGCTCTAAAAATCTCACCTTCCTATTTGTTCTACATTATCCCTCATTTTAACCTTCTTCTTTAAACTTGTTGAGAAAAAATAATTTTTTACTATCAAGTATTCTACTTTCCTGTTAATAGGTAAAATTCTTCAAATATTATTTTCTTCTTAAAATTAGTCTTTAAAAATACTGTCATATTGTCCTTTGTATTTTTTTCTCTTTTTTTCCTAAAATATGTTTTAAGAGTCTAATTTGTATATTTTTAATTTCTGTGAGATAGGTACTAAAAGTTCTGCCATAAATACTCAAGCTATAACTAATTACTGAGTCTGCTAACGCATAGTATACTACTAGTTTCGTCCGTTTACTTAAAACTTCCGTCTAGGTGGTAAAATTTGCCTAATATCGACCTTAGCTTATTGCACACAGCCCCTTTGTGAGATTTCCATTTAAAATTTCGATCAATGATCAAACCTAGGTACTTATAATTATCTACATATTGTAGCTGTGGACATACACACGAGTCCTTAGCACCATGCAAGCAGTCATAACTGTAGCCAACTATACCAATATGTTTATACTGAACCATTTTAGCCCGTCTGTTGTATAGCGAGTAGGTATATATGCATGCCTTTCGTCGTCAGCATGCAGGTTTCCTCACGATGTTTTCCTTAACCGTTAAAGAAAATGATATTTTATAACTTAAAACGCACATAACTTCGAAAAGCTAGAGGTGCGTGCCCGGGATCGAACCCCTGACCTCCGATTAGACGGCGGACGTCCTAACCACTAGGCTACCACAGCTTATACTCGACCAATATAGCTACGAGATATCGCTTTTAGGTCTCAACGGAACCCTATTACTAAGGCTCCGTTGTCCATCCGTCCGTCTGTCCAGCCGTATATCTATCAGCGGGCTGTTGTATCTCATGAACCGAAAAGATACAGTTAACATTTTCACAGAGTTGTATTTCTATCGCAGTATATTGTCAGACATGCCTTTTTGAAAACACGAGTATTATAGTCCTTAAAAAATGACTTCTCAGTTCTGACGCTTCATTTGAACGTAACATTTGAACGTTTTCAAAAGTACGGTTCACCTTTTGACATGACATTTGACACATAAAGTTAATTTGCGCATGAGAACTAATTTTATACGCCTTATACCTAATCTAAAAATAGTAATAAAAATGTGACGGCTCCTTATCTATAGGTAGATCATCAACAACAACCACCGGAAGTACACTGCTGGACATAGCTCTTTTGAAAGACTTCAACACGCCACGGTCTTGCGCCGCCTGGATCCAGCGGCTTCCTGCGGTATAGGGCATTTCCCTCTACCGTAGGATGCGGTATAGGTATTATAGGTAGGTAGAGGTATTATAGGTAGATGTTACATTGTAACTATTCAAAATATTCACCTATTTAGGTACTCTCTCTACGCCAAATCTGTGTATAGAATCAATTAACTGATTGAAGCCCTTGTTACAATACATAGGTATATGTATACATTCTTACATCCAAGCTACACAAAACGTATTGGTTTGGCTTGCGTGAATCAGTAATGGTCAAACCTCTAAGCTCAATGTAAAACCGTAAGACTATTTTATCGTTCAATATTTCACTCGGTATCACAATGTTATTATAGGGTTGTTACCTTCACAAAAAAAATCTACATAATGGACTTTATTTTCATATTTTGTTCTATAATATTTAATATAATTCGATTTAATACTTAAAGCTAAACTTAGTTCATTCTATCTATGGCAGGTAGGTAGATATAAGAGTTAGGCTTTATTGCTACTTTTAAATCATTTTCATTTGTTGATTTTTTTTTCACAGTGATTCTGCAAGGAAAGTGATTTAGAATTTTCGATCGTTTGCTACATTTTAATAGTGATGATTATTCAAATCAGCAACTTTTTATCAAATGTTTTGATGTTTAATAAAAAGTTCGCTTAGTATGGGAACTTCATAGATGTGACGAATACTATGAAATTCATAGATGTGACGTCATAGCTTCGTCTTCTTTGTGTCGTACTTTTTTAGTTAAATCGATATCTCGGAATTATGATTAAGATTAATTGCGCTGATATTCCACAGGTGGATTTTTACGAATAGTGAATTTTTGCTCTTTCCATGAAACGCAGCAAACTAATGTTTGTCACATGTTGCATTGTTGCAGTCAGCCTATCACAACAATTGAGATTGTAGCAATGTAGACGACCATCTGAACAATAGCTCAAGCTGTAACAACAAATACGTAGCAAGCCTGTTTACCGTAGCGCTATAGTTCCGGACAACGAGATCAAATATTCCATTTCCAGTATTTCACAACTAGACCATTTGCCGTAACGCAGCCCTGTGCTACGACATTAGGCAGTGGTCCGATCGCCGCGCGCCGGCGAGATAACGACTAACTATCGGCGATTTTCTCTCTCAAGAAACGCACAATAAATGTACATTCCGTGTAAACGAAAGAGATGCATATATCAAAAGTTGCTCTCTGACTGTTCACACTGCCGACGACGATTCGCTTTACTAGTTTTGTCGCTGAGCGACGAGCTTTCAAAAATAAACTCGCTCAGCGATATTCGTTCAGCGATGCTCGCACGCTTGAACACGTGTAACGCGCGCGCAGGTTTGCACAGGACTGAGCGACTGCGAACGAATGGCGCGAGTAATCGCTCGTCACACTTGCACACTCACTTATAGCCCGGCGACAAAACTATCGAAACTACACACTCACTTCCCGCTGATCACCAACTCGTTTATAGTTTCTAGTTCAACTCGTTTCTCGTTCATCGTCGGCGGTCGGACCACTGCCTTACACAGAGGGTCAAAGCTAAGAGAATTGCAAATGTATAGAGTTCCATTTGGCTTGTCCATGTGGCATGGAGGCCGCTTGCGAGTTGCCAAGCCAGTGCCTCTATTAGTACGAAACTCTACTAATTTATGATTTTGCAACTCGTCGTGTTTGTTTGTAATAACTATACTAATTGTGAACTAGATTTTTAGTTAATAAATAAAAATGAATGTCGTAATTAACTGTCATTAGGGGTGATTTATTTTTGGCCAAGCCCGTGCAAATACTTACGTGAAATTATGGAAAGCATGATTGTAGGTAGTATTTTTTTTGGTTAAGGCAATGCGTCGGTCTCCTACTCGGGGGATCGGGGGTTCAATTCTGGGCACGCATTGCTAACTTTTCAAAGTTATGTGCGTTTTAAGCAAATAAATATCACTTGATTTAACGGTGAAGGAAAACATCGTGAGGAAACCTGCATGCCTGAACGTTCTCCACAATGCTCTCCATGGTGTGTGAAGTCTGCCAAGGTGCACTTGACCAGCGTGGTGGACTGTGACCAAAATACTTCTCATTTCAGAATGAACGACTCGTGCTCATAGTGGGTCGGCAATCGGTTGATGATGATGCTGATAATGATGATGATTGTGGTGTGTACAATACTACACCGGTCCGGGCGCTAATGTACCTACTGAAATGTCCTGACTGACTGCCTGATCTATCAACGTACAGCCTTAGTCACTGGGGTTAGAAACTTGAAATTTTATTAACAGATTTTTTTAATGACTTAGGTACTAAGTAAGACTTTTTGGAAATGCCTTAACTAGGAGATGAAATTTTCTATGAGAAGCTGTTTGCAGTGAAATGGTTTGTAATTTCAATACATAGACAGATTTTGATCTACAAACATTATATTCGGGTGTATGAAACATAAGTATAGCACCCGACAGGTCGAGATGACAATCGGGGAGGGAATGCCTCGCCTCATACCCCGATTGCCATGTCAACCCGTAGCAGACTATTAATTAGGTATTCATTTTGCTTTCGACGAACTACCGCAATTACATTTGTGTAACGTCGAATTCAAAACATGATGGTTCTATGTAATTATGGTATCACAGGAAATACGAATCCAATTTTCGAAATGCAACCTAAAATCCTCTGTATGTTTAATGAACACGGTTTGTTCTAAAGGTGATCACAAACAAGAGGACGACCATCCAGAGTAATATTCTCTCTACTGAAGCGGAAGAAAATTTAATACGTCCACGGCAAAATAAAACAATTAAGTATGTACAGGTTCTTTTTTGAAACCTACTATTCGTTTCGGTTGGCCGAAACTCCATTGGTTGGATGAGGTAAGTCAAAGCGCAAAACAGATTAGTATAAAAAACGAGTGCGAATGACAGAGATATATGGATAAATCTTCTAGAGCAGGCCCGGGCCCATAAAAGGCTGTAGCGCCAATGATGATGATGATGATGAATTTTAGATAACTTGGGAATCCATCGCAAAAAGGGATCACGACCCTTATAATGACGAATACGAGGTAGAGAAAGATCAGTACCCATATTATAAACTCGAAAGTGTTTTCGTTTGTTGGTTTGTCCGTTTTACGGTTTGTCCTTTAATCACGTCGCAATGGAGCGACGAATTCACGTGATTTTAGCATGGGTATATTTAAAAACCTGGAAAGTGACATAGTCTACTTTTTATCTCGGGAAATCAAATATTTCCCACGGGATTTATACAAACCTAAGTCCATGCGTATGAAGTCGTGGGCATCAGCTAGTATCTAATAAAAACCAGCCAAGTGCGAGTCAGGCTCGCACACCGAGGGTTCAGTACTACAGTCGTATTTTTTCGACATTTTGCCCTTTCATATGATACCCCACTTGATATAGTTATCTTACATCGAAAATTGAAAATAATAACTGTTCATGCTTCATGACCACAATTTTTTTTTGTGTGATAAATTCACGGTTATCAGATTTTCCCCCTTATGTCTGCTTAGACAGACAGACAGACAGACAAACAAACAGACAGACAGACGACAAAGTGATCCTATAAGGGTTCCGTTTTTTCCTTTTGAAGTAATAATAATAATAATAATAATATAGCCTTTATTTCCTGAAAAATATTACATGCAATTACATTTTATAAAAACAAAACTTATACATAATACTTATTTACATTTATATTTATATATCATTACTATTATTTATGTCATCGCTATTTTTTAATTATTAATTTTCTTACTGTATATATTTTCTTTTTTTTTGTACGGAAAGAAGTTTTGAAGTACGGAACCCTAAAAACTAATAAAATAATTTGTAGTATCATAATGCTATATAAACAGATATAACTGCCGAAATATGAAAAGTGTGTTCACGATTATTTATTACTAGCCATCTTACTAGCTATTTCTGTTTATTTATTCTTAGGTCGTCATAAGCAAAAATAGGTCGTATATTGGCAGCATAATAACAAAATTGGCATCTTTATTTTCGGCCTTTGGTGAAGAATTACAGGATGAGTTTTATAAACTAACTAGATTATTCTCGCGGCTCTGTCCGCATGGAACACACAAATTCCAAACCCCTATTTTATCCCTTAGGAGGGGAATTTTCAAAAATCCTTTCTTAGCGGACATCTACGTCACAATAACTATCTGCATGCCAAATTTAAGCTCCATCCGTCCAGTAGTTTGAGCTGTGCGTTGATAGATCAGTCAGTCAGTCACCTTTTCCTTTTATATATTTAGACTTTTACAAAATTATCGGATTTCAAATATTTTTTTTGGCGTTTTTTTGTGGTAACATATCACTAATCATCAGTACTATAACCTGTCTTCGTTTTTGCTAGCGTTCTGGTTACAGCCTGTATTTTCTCGTGTAACGTAAACATTAAACAAGTGAGGCCAGCCTAGTTATACAATGCAATTTTTAAGTTGGTAAAAATATAATATCGACTAGGAGCATGTAGTACTTATCTTTTCACAAAATAACTTATGTAGGTTATATCGGCATACAAATAGACCGATCTTGCAGCCTTTGCGAGGAACAGTGTGGAATATTTAACTTGTATAGACAGCATCTATTTCGACATTGCGCTAAAATTGTTTTAGTCTGGCTAGGCTTTACTAGGGCTTGGAGAATAAATTGACTACATATAGAACATAGTCACAGTTCACGACAGTTAGGGACTTGTAACAAAGCGTCGAGACTTCGACGTCACTGGCACGCTTTAAGGTATGATTCCGAACCACGCTGCACGCAGCAGCGCTGCCGCAACAGTGCTGTCACCAGCTGTCACAGTCCTGTCGCGGCACTACTGGTCTCCATACAATCTTTATAAGCTTATATGACATTACATTCCGAACTAGGCAGCAATGTTCCGCTACATTGCTGCCGCGACATTGCTGCCTAGCTCGGAATGTAATGTCATATAAGCTTATAGAGATTGTATGGGGACCAGTAGTGCCGCGACAAGACTGTGACAGCTGGTGACAGCACTGTAGCGGCAGCGCTGCTGCGTGCAGCATGGTTCGGAATCATACCTTTAAAATATTACCTATAGCAGGTACGCAACACGTCGAGATGGCAATCGGAGTGTGAGGCGGGGGGACACCTCGCACACCCACACGTCACTCACGCTATCCCACATCGGGCTAGCGCGGGGGCCTTGCGGGTGTGCGGGCCGTTCCCACCCCGATTGCCATCTCGACCTGTCGCGTACTATACATTTGACTCTAGACAGCCTATGAGTCGCCTATTTTTCTTTGATTTCACGTCACCCATACGTGGGCTCATTTTTTTTTACATTTTTTTTGTGGACAATGTTTTATTTTTACTTTGGTTTAATTTTTAACTGATACAGCGTAGAGTTATACAACAAGAAGAGAACAAGATATATTGTTGCAAACAAACACAAGATCTTAGATCGGCACTTCAAACAAAGATATTGGAACAAACAATGAACTAGAGCTTCTCAAGGAGTTGCAATAGTATTCTATAGATTATAGTCAGCTAAATTCACTCGAAACTTTCTTTGAGTTGTAAATCAGAGATATTATTATAACAAGCACTCATTGAGCAAAACACGAACGTAAATTTAGCCTTAATAAGTACCTACCTATTATTTGGTCAAAGTTTTGAAGAAGGCAACGAGTATTCAATGTTTTTCTATCAAAGTTTATTGATATTCTATTCCGAATCTAAACTAATTGAATACTTATCTTAAACTAAATATTTTCACAAAAATCTGGCATAGTTTGCCTAAGACTGTTAATATTACAGTTTCAAGAACGTGTCCACAAAATTGAACTGAGTGAGATTAGTTAATATTCAAATGAAAGTCAAATTAAGTTATAAACCAAAATTCACTTTTCAGACTTTATATTAATTATTATACTTGGTTGAATTATCACGTACTGTTTAGTAATGATTTTCTCTCAGTCTAGTCTTGACTTGGCTTGTTACTTATTATCAAAAGAACCGCAACGAGACTCTATTTATTATAAAATAGAGGGGGAAATAAGGTCGAGTTAATTTTAACGAACTCATTTGATGAAGATCGCGTCAGGAATCCTTAATTACTTAGGTATTTACTACAATATTTGAATAAAATTTTAGATTAGTAGTGTATAAACTGTTGTTGGATTATATAAATAATCTAAATATATAAAAGAAAAAGGTGACCGACTAACTGACTGACTGACTAACTGACTGACTGATCTATCACAGCTCAAAATTACTGGACGGATCGGGCTGAAATTTGGCATGCAGATAGCTATTATGATGTAGGCATCCAGTAAGAAAGGATTTTTGAAAATTCAATCCCTAAGGGGGTGAAATAGGGGTTTGAAATTTGTGTAGTCCACGCGGACGAAGTCGCGAGCATAAGCTAGTCAAATATATTTTACTGAGAAAGTGTATTCATACAATTTATGGATAACGAGGCACAACAGGGTTTAATTAATTTAATAATCAGTAAGTAAAGTACGCGACAGGTCGAGATGGCAATCGGGGAGGAAACGCGGCGCATACCCGCACAGCCTCCTGGTAACCCGGGCGAGCGCGGGTGACGTGCGGGTGTGCGGAGCGTCCCATCGCCTCATACCCCGATTGCCATTTCAACCGACGACGCTACATCTAGTTGAGGGCTAGCTTTTCTTCACGATAAATAACTGTAAATGACGTTAATCTCCCATTAACCAAGGAAAATCATCATGATTTCTTAACATTATATTATATTTTTGTGATGAAAAGCTGTGATAGCCTAGTGGTTAAGACGTCCGCCTTCCAATCGGAGGTCCAGGGTTCGATCATTCTATCCCGGGCACGCACCTCTAATTTTTTCGAGTTATATGCGTTTTTAAGTAATTAAAATATCACTTGCTTTAATGCTGAAGGAAAACATCGTGAGAAAACCTGCATGCCTGAGAGTTCTCCATAATGTTCTCAAAGGTATGTGAAGTCTGCCAATCCGCAATTGGCCAGCGTGGTAGACTATGACCAAAACCCTTCTCACTCTGAGAGGAGACCTGTGCTCTGTAGTGAGCCGGTGATGGGTTGATCATGATGATGATGATGATATATTTTTGTATCAATTCAATTTTGGCAGATTATTTTCAGGTAGTATACAATTGCTGTATAAGTACAGATTATACGCACCAAAGAGGACTTCACGAAAGTGATATCATCGGGACACTCCCTGTCTAATGGAGAATTATTATTATTATTATTATTTATACGTTTACGTAAGATCGAAATTCAAATTTAAAGTGCGGTTAACCTAATTACTATTCGAATTGATTCATAAAGCCTTGTATTCATTAGGCAACATTTGTTAATAAACACTGTTTATAAACAGTGCTTCACAATGTTTCATCATCTCTGTAAACAAAAATGATGAAACATTGTTTATGAAACATGTTACCGTGCTCCCCACTTTGAATGGAGACGGAGAGCAAGGCGAAACATCCACTTTATAAACAAAAGTCAACAGGTGTGGACGTGTGTTGCGCGAGTTTATAAACATTACAAGCAACAGTGAGCATCACTACCTCCTCGGGTGACATACTAGCAACAACTGACTACACTAGCGGCACGCTATGATGGCCGGTTTGACACATTACAATAGTGATGTGGAATGTCAATTTATTCTCGAACAAAAAACAATTAAGTTTTGTTTTTGTACCTGATTAAATAGGTTTAATAAAACAAAAATGTATATGTTTATTTAATTTATTTGAACGAACTGAATATTTGAACGAAAATGAATATACATACTTTATATGCACACAAGAAACATATGAATACAAAAGATACCGAAAAAGGTGCCACAAAAGGCCATAATTAATCAGATTCGTCCATACTACTATTTTCACTGTCGTCACTGCTATCATCACATACATTAATAATTATATGTTCGTTTTCTATAATATTATCTATTTTCACATCTCTTTCATAATCTTCCCTTATTAATTTAACAGTTCTATTCACAACCTTTTCCCAGTCTCCTTTAGTCACATGTTCACAAGCTTCTTCTAATAATTTTAGCATTTTTTTTGTGGTAAATGGGGGTTCTGTATTGTGTCTTGCAGCATATCCCTTAATTTGAGCCCACACCAACTCAATCGCATTATACTCACAATGGTAAGGCGGTAACCGTATAACTCTGTGCCCATGTTCTAATGCTATTTCGTCAATGACGTATCGGATCTTGGTTGGTTTGTTTTCTTTTAAAAGACGTACTAATTCCGCTTTTAACATATTCATGTTTGCATCTACGCCATTTTTACGAAGCCATGCGACGATATCAGCTTTCTTTTGGGATTGGGCAGGTGGCTTGTCAATTTGCATCGAGTGGTATGGGGCGTTGTCCATAATTATAATAGATGGTTCAGGGAGGCTACACAACATTGAGGTAAACCATTCAGTAAACTTTTCTCCATTCATGTCTTCATGATAGTCTCCAGTGGTTTTTGACGCAAAAGCCATGAGAGAACCTTCGACAAACCCGTTGATGGTTCCGGCGTGACAAATTATAAGTCGCGATCCTTTTCCTACAGGAACTTTGGAAGTAGATGCTGCTGTGTCATCGTTCCAAGAACGGCCTACAGTATGGTTAGCATTAAGCCATGTTTCATCCAAGAACACAACATTTTGCCAATTTTTGATTTCTTTCACTTGCCGTAAAAAAGTATACCTTGCCATCGCTATATCAAATCTTTCCATCAATATTTTGCGTTTGTTACATTTTTTGTATCGAAATCCAATGGTCTTCAAAATCTTCGTTAAAGAACTTTCCCCACCGAAGAATAATCCAGCTTCCTTCAGTGAATGCACCAACTTTTTTCTTGTTGGATACTCCTTCTGTAAATAGTAGCCGTAAACATGTCTTCGGATAGCATCGGCATCAAAGCTATCGATGCCTACGACTGGTTTTGCTCGTTTTCTCTTTTTTGGTGTGTGAAGTTTATTTTCTTCTGTGCCAGTCTCGCCATATTTTTTTTTAGTTATCCGTCTAACAGTTCGTTGTCCAATATTAAGCGCATCAGCTACGCGTTCAACCACTGACGTTATAGGTAAAATTGGCCCTCCATTTTGAGCTTCACGATCGAAATAGTTACGAAGGCGTATTAGGAACTCACGTGTCTGACTATTTAGAACAGTTCTCTGCGTACGTTCGGTCATATCGACGAAATCCACAACAAAGGGCTTGAACAGAGTCCAAATTAACGAGCAAGGGTCAACAGTAATGCAGTATCAATATTTGAAATCCAAAGCCAGGTCAAAACTATATCACAATCGCATTGCACTGACAGTTTATACTTTTCGAAGCAACGTCAATTCGAAACTGCTTTGTTTTGCATTGAGCATTGACGCGAGTTTGCCGGAGGTAGTAGTTGTGCTAGCCAGCGATCCTATGTGACGATCGTATTAGATTCCATTTTTAAAAATTTATTGATATTTTTTTGCGATTTCAGAGGTTTGTCCACATAGTGAAAATTGTTCATATTCACAAGTACATTCACCCCTTAAATGGTGCAAACTGATTTTTCTACACTTGTATACATTTAAGAAATCAATTTAATAAATAAATTTTGAGTCCTAAACCTAAAACTACATTCGATAAAATTTATGAATCTCTGCACATCACTATCGTCAATAAAGTAATACAATTATTTCCTTCAAAGTCGTTATCAATTAATACGGAACTTCATGAGCGGACAAACGTCAAACCGGCCATCATAGCGTGCCGCTATTATAGTGTGGATGGCCAAGTTTCAGAAACAGTGTTTATGGTAAACTTGTTTATCAACTCGTCATAAACAGTTTGTTAACAAATGTTGCCTAATGAATACAAGGCTTTACACTCAGGGACCTGGAAAACTGATTTCACTCAAGTAACCTCTGATATTTATAAATGTACTTAAGTGTTTCAATCGCAATTCATCACGTACTTCGCCGTTAAGGAAAACATCGGGAGAAAACCTGCAATGAAACAACTTGACGGAGTAAGCTCCCAACACCCTTATTAATAGAGGCACCGAAAGATCTTTTTATACCTACATATAAATTCCTTCGAGAAAATTCTGACTGCTTTTATTAGCTAATAAATATTGAGTTGATTTTACGAGTATTAGTTTTAATTGGAGTTAGTTAGTTGGAAGGGAAAGGGGAATATTAGTCATGGTTAATGTTAATCATGACTAATATTTATAAAAAAATTATAACCATAATAGTTTCTACCGTAATAAGACTTTTCGGGAGGTCCGGCGTTCCATTTTTCACAACTCTAACTTTTCGGCGTAATGTTTTTTTTAGAATTTCGCCTTTTCAACCGCTTGTATATGTAAATGTAGGAACTATGTTCATTATTCTGTGTCTGTAAGGTACTTGAATTTAAAGTCTTGAAATATAAGCCTTCTCTGTATTGTTATTTGTAACGATCCGTCTGCGGTTTCTGCTTACGTCGTTTTTCTTGTACCCTGTATTACGCAGAACAAAAAAAATGTAACACCCTCTTTAACAATTATTTGTTCCATTCTTTGAGAGTGGTTATCTGTATATAATATAAAATTCAAAGTCTTGACTGCCTGACTGACTGACTATATATCAACGCACAGCCTAAGCCACTGGCCCTAGAGACTTAAAAACTGGAGGGTGTGTTTTTTGTAAAGAATAGGTATCCATTAAGAAATAATTTTTTAAAATTACACCCCCAAGTGGGTTAAATGAGGGTTTGATATTTATGTAGTCCACACGGACGATGTTGCAAGTTGCTAGTAGGAACATATAGCAAGTCACTTGAAATTGAAATTGTTTTACTAAAAATATGTATTAATAATAACTAATTAATCCGTACTGATATTATAACTGCGAAAGTGTTTTCATGGCCCATCAGTCAGCAGTCTAACAAAGTTTGATGAAATTCAGTACCTACAAAGATAGCTTCCATTCCATCTTCCAAAAGTACGAGTTTACCTATGGCCTACTTATCGACCTGGCAAATCAAAACGTTCCTACGATTTGTATCTGAATAAAAAAAAGATTTCTACAAAACATAAATTGACACTGAAGATGTTGCGAGCACGAGCATTATCTATTTGGTACAAAGATAGCTTGCATCACGGAGACAGATGTACAGTCCGTTCACAGTTATTTTACCTCTGATATTGGCACCATTGCAAACCACACAATAATAAACCCTAAACTCTAAGAAATAAAGCAAACAAAGCAATGGTGCCAATATAACGTATAACGAGGTAAAAATAACTGTAAACGGACTGTAGCACAGTTCACGACAGTTACAAAACTTTTAACAAAACGTCGAAGCTTCACCTACACTGGCAGGCGTCAAAATGTTACCTACATTTGACACTAGGAAGGCTAGGCTATAAAACGACAATCTTTGATAGTTCTTTCAATGCTTTCATGTAATACTATTCATTTCACCTCTGAGTTTCCTCATTCTAGTTCACTCTGGATTTAGTGTACTTTTTATAGGCCAAGATAGAGAAGCTAAATAAAAGATTCAAATAAAAAGAAAAATATATTAACGTCTTTTCACTAAACGTATCAACACTTTATGAAAAACTAATTTTAATATACTTACCATACAGGGCCGATTGGCATCTCGAACTGTCTACTGCCTGCATACTATTATACAAACAAACGCTGACTGTTTCGTTCTATTTGGAAAGTATAAAAATAATTGGGTAAGTAGGTATTTGACTACAGCAAAAATAAATTATTTCTCAGTGATTATTAAATAGAGGAAGTAGAGGGTCTTCCAAAATATGTAAAATCCACGTGTAATAACCATTTTAAATTATCGATTAAATAAAAAAAGAATGTCAAATGATTGTGACGTCACACACCGGTATTTCATAGAATTTCGCATACTAAGCGCGCGATTTGACGTTTGATAAAAAGTTACTGATTTGACTAGTTGTCAAATACCGGATTGTCTAACATTCCTATCTTTCCTTTCCAAAGACGTCCTCAAAATGTTATCTTTGAAATTGGCACAGTCCAGCAATGTTGATTCAACACTTCTATCTGGCATGGCAGCCAAGCGCAAGTTTATTAAGCAATTTATAGAGGACCTTCTCTGGGCGGTCTTATACCTAAGTACCTATTCCAGTAGGTACTCCGCATTCTACAACTCTGTCGGCGTTAGAAGTTGTAGAACTTATTTAAATACAACGTTCTCTTTACTCTAGCTAGCTGTGATAGCCTAGTGGTTAGGACGTCCGCCTTCTAATCGGAGGTTGGGGGTTCGATCCCCAGCACGCACCTCTAACTTTTCGGAGTTGCGTTTTAAGTAATTAAATATCATTTGCTTTAACGGTGAAGAAAAACATCGTGACGAAACCTGCATGCCTGAGAGTTCTCCATAATGTCCTCAAAGGTATGTGAAGTCTACTAATCCGCACATGGCCAGCGTGGTAGACTATGGCCAAACCCCTTCTCACGCAGAGAGGAGACCCGTGCTCTGTAGTCAGCCGGCGATGGGTTGATCATGATGATGAGTACTTTTATGCATAGGATTGCACGCCATTGTGTGTAGTCATATAATAAGTACACACTATAACCAAACGCTTTCCATCTCTGCATTATCATATTACTAACCTAACCTAACTTACATAGTAACATCAGTGAGTTAGGCTAAAGCCCCATTAGTACGTTGCGCTGCGTTGCGTCGTCGCAGCGTCGTCGCTGCGTCATTTTTCATATATTTTTTATAACATGCCCCACTAGACCGTTGCGTCGTCGCGCGCGATGTTTCAACGGATCGACGGACAAGAGACGAAGCGGGAGGGAGGGTGATGCGCTGCGTTGTCGAAGCGCCGCTGCGACGACGGACAGTGATCCATTACCAGAGGAGGAAGCTAGACGAGCGTAACGACATTTTTTAACAACATCTTCTATGGTTTCTACGTTTATTTCAGCGGTAGCGTAATAAAAGCAACAAAAGAACACGCTTGTATCTATCCATTGCGAAGGCTGAACTGAGACGCAGTCAGTGTTGCTGCGACGCTCTTGCGCTGCGACATCGTGCGTCGTCGCAACGCAGGTGTGGCATACAATGCGCTGTTCCGTTACGACGACGCGACGCAAAGCACTAATGGGGCCTCACCCTAACATGCTAGGAGCTACGTGGGATATATTATGCATAGTAGTGAACCACAAACCTGCCTTTTACCGAGTTTACTCGTAAATGTTAACAAAATTATATTAGTAATTCTATTATAACTGCCATCCATATTATAAAGTGTGTGTATTAGCCTGTCCTTCAGTTACGCAATAACGAATTGGCGTGATTTTTTTATGTAGTTAAAGTGCTGGAGAATGACATAGGCTACATTTTAGCTCAGAAAATGAAAGAATTTCTACGGGATTTAAAAAACCAAATCCACGCAGACGAAGTCGCAGGCACCAGCTAATGCTATAATCAATGGCTTTCATGTATTAACTACTAACTACAAGCGGTAAAAGAAAAGTGGTAAATTTTTATCGCAAACTACTACCCGTGCGCGATAAGTTGAGACTCGCCTGGAATGCAACCCTCCCCTGTAACCCTGTAACTTCCCCTCAAGCTCCCGTGTAGTACTGTAGACAACGCCATTTTTTTAACATCTTAGTCTCAAATTGCAGAGTCGCGGGTGGAAACTTGTTGCAATATTTTTTTGTCTACAGTAGAACCACGCGTCTGTGGCGTCACCGCCCCCATGTCTCAACTTATTGCGCACGGGTAGTAAGTTACACAACGCGGCCAAAAGTGATGAACATCGATCTGCACTGTCTCGGTCGTTGAGACCGACAAAACGTCGTATGGGTATGAGTGACAGAGACAACGCTCTACAAACCTGAAATTTCAGTAAAGGATGTTTCGCCCCGCACTTTCGCGCGTCTATTATTTGCTGGTTTCAGTCTAATTCAAAATTAAAAGAAATATGACATTTTAATACCATGAACTTGTATCTAAAGGTCGTTATGGTCGTCCGAGGTATAAAACGCTTGGTTCCGTGGAAAATAAAAAGAGACACACTTAAAAGTACGACTCGTCCTCGGGCAAACTGAAATACCGGGTAATGGGTTCGTTCGGCCTTAATTATTAAAAGAACTGTGCTTTGCTTGTTCTAAAAACCTGCACTAAAATTTAGCCATTTCAAAATGGTTACATTTGCATTGCCCAACAAAATTAGCTTTGGTTGGCTTTTAGCTCAATTTCATTCTAATTTTGAGAACGAAAGAAAATGTATTTATTTGTTGTTGGTGTCACAGATAAAAACAAAGTACCATTTTCATCTATCTGTGACACCACCGCAAATGGGTGTACAGCTCAGCATAATGTCTTGCATCATATGCGTTAACAGGGTTTATTATTAGGGTTCCGTACTTCAAGAGGAGGAAAAAAGAACCCTTATAGGATCACTTTGTTGTCTGTCTGTCTGTCTGTCCGTCTGTCTGTCGTGTCCTTGTCGTGTCTGTCAAGAAAACCTATAGGGTACTTCTCGTTGACCTAGAATCATGAAATTTGGCAGGTAGGTAGGTCATGTCCCGTCACGTCCGCGACATCAGCCGCGTGGGCTTAGGTTCATAAAAATACTTGGTAAAAACTCATTGATTTTTTCTGACATAAAAAGTAGCCAATGCCCATTTCTTGGATCAAACTAACGCGGTACAATATTTCGATGGGCCCTGAAACGGTAACAGACAGACAAATTATCGCATTGTAGTACTATAATATGTATATGTATACATCTTTTGTAATTATTATTTTTATGTATATTCACCTTGTCTGAAACATTGTAATGTTCGGGATTTTATGCAGGTTTTGTATAAATATATCTGAATGTCGGCGCTTTAGCAGAGAGCTCTACAATTAATTCGCTTTTATTTCATATCGCGCTTTAATGCTGCTATTTCGTTTTTTTTTTATAATCTCAACCACTAAGGTAGTTTTATTTTTGTTTGCATCTAAAATAAAATTTGATTTTTAAATCCTCTATCTTAGGAAAAACTGACTGACTAACTTATTGACTGACTGGCTGATCTATCATCGCACAGCTCAAACGACTGGACGGATCGGGCTGAAATTTGGCATGTAGATAGCTATTACGTATTATATGACCTAAGTATCCGATAAGAAAGGATTTTCGAAAATTCAACCCCTAAGGGGGTGAAATAGAGGTTTGAAATTTGTGTAGTCCACGCGCACGAAGGGAATAAGCAAGTATATAAATAAAAACAAAAGCTGACTGACGGACTTACTGACTGACTGATCTATCAAGACACAGCTCAAATGACTGGACGGATCGGGCTGAAATTCGGTATGTAGATAGCTATGATGACCTAGAAATCCGCTAAGAAAGGATTTTTGAAAATTCAACCTCTAAAAGGGTAAAACAGGGGTTTGTGAATTGTGTAGTCCACGCGGACGAAGTCGCGAGCATAAGCTAGTCCTACATATAAAAAGACGTTCTAACTAATCTATCAATACACTGCCTCGACCTAAACCACTGAGTTTGAAACCTGATAACATTTTGACAGTAGCTTTTGTTCAGACACGATGTTTTTAGTATCAGCAATCGGAGATAGTTGCTTTTCGGAAGCTTGATGCTGCTATTGAACATTCACTCCACACACATACAATCTCCAGTCGCAGCGATCAAGTTGACCTATCTATTTATGATTTCAATACAGCGATCGAATGCCAAGTCTTTAAAATGCGACACAGCATCAATGATTATAGTCGCAAAATCACCAATCGCTGATGCTAAAAGCATCGTCTCTGCTAATTATGGCCTTTAGAAAAAACTTGTACCACTACCTGGCTCTACTGACATGTTTTTGTTGAAGATTTGCAAATAAAACATATTATAGCAAACCACCTCCTACCCTACCTACTACTTTATTACTATAGTTTGTACCTCTACCTGGCTCTACTGACTTGCTTTTGTTGAAGATTTGCGAATAAGACATAAAGCAGACCACCTCTTACCCTATCTACCACTTTATTACTATAGTTTATTATCCGAAAAATTCGTTCAGAGATAATGTCCTACCCTTTTTAACATTTCGTCTATAGTTTACTAAATTTTACTTTCGGCTTCGATTGGATGCAATTCAGGTCAAGCTGAATATTGAACCAATTTATGTCGCAATAAGGAATATGCGTGTGGTTTAAATTTACTTGAGTTTTTCCTCCCCGAATCTTTATTGTCCTGACATTAAATAGCAACCATTATTTTTTTATTTTGTTCATTTTTAATTGCATAAATTATTTATTAAAAAGTGTAAAATAAGCGAGCGAAATTTACATTTGCAAAATTGCCGTTTGTCGTTGGTCCAACGGAACGTGACGTCACGATTCACGTTTTCAAATTTTTCTTCCAAAGTGATACTGTCATGTGTCACGTGTTACTGTCACGTGAATCGTGACGTCATTCAAAGCCTATGTAAAATGGCGGCGTTTGAACAGATCAAAGTTTAGCAATGTTTTAAATATTGTTTAAAAAAATAATTTGAGCATTTCAAACAATATTTATATGTTTTACTGCGTTACAACAATGTAAAAAGTAGATTAAAATTATAAAAAAAATGTCTCAATTAGTCCATGCTAGTGATAAAAGTGCTTGGAGTGCAGATAGAAAAATAATAATGTGGAACTAGTGATTTAAAAAAAAAACTTTAATAGTTCCATCGTGGAACTGTTAATGGTAGGACTCTACTAATGTAACGAATGAATTTAATGTTAATGGTTTTAATTTATAATTTAAAAAATTCTAATTTTTCATGCAAAAGGCAGTAGATAGGTACTTACTTAGTAGAACTATCAAGTAAGTTTACGTTTAAATTATTTTTTGATACTAAGCACAATTAATTTGAAAATCCAAATAAACCACTGTCATGTCATCTGTCCCCACTGATTACCAATAATATGTTTTATTTCGTGATGCACAAACTAACATAAACAAACAAGCTATTACAATTTTCTAATTTCGGAAAGGATTTTAGTATGACTATTCCTGTTAATTTTGTAATCAATGTGAATGTGCCATCACACATTAATAATAATTAGTGTAATGGATATTCTGCATGAGTAGTTGTAATGATGATGATGATGATTAGCAGTTTTGATCGATGAGGCCATTTGGCTGATGAATGCAAAGCTTATCTGAATCTACTGCTACTACATATTTTGTGCAGAATCGTTATAGGTTTAATGGGACATTTTATTAAATTTGCTGTAGGTTGTTACTGAAAACTGGACAATCTTTACAATATTACTAATAATAATAATATATATTAACAATTAATATTAATAAAGAATATTAATAGTCAATATTACCTTAACATATTTTAGATACCTTAGTTTACCGTGCGTTAATTTACCGGTTACATTATGTTTGCGAACCAGGTACCCACGATACAGGACTACCTAGTGTGGGTACCATCTGACAATGTTAAAATTGACAAAACTGTTTTGTTAAATAAATATTTTTTGTTTACATTTTCAATATTAACATTAACATTACCGTAAAAGCAAATTAAGCTTACGGTTCCAGTATTTTTTTTTTAATTTTTTTTTTTAAGGCGCAGTTAAAAGGTTCATCGTAAGTAAACAATTTTTAGAAAACTATGAAAAATCACTATAATAATTACTGCATCTAGAATGAAGCCAAAAAAATAGCCTACCTCTCCTTCCTGCTTATCTATTTTATTTAAACCCAAGCTTTAACAGTCATAACTTTGTTTCTGATTGAAAAAAACTATTTATTTTCCAACGGGTAAGAGGTGATTACTCTATGGGAAGGCCTTCTTTTCATCAGGTTTTAGCTAAAATGTGTCAATGATAAATTTAGATTTAGAGTAATGAATAGATTTATTTAATGAAGTGTATCGAACATGTGAAAAAAAAACAGCATGCCGCTGATGCGGTTCTGAAATCGGGTGATTTATGGTTATGCCTAAAAGTTTTCGCTTTAATAATACTAAAAGATTATGTACTGAATGATTAGGTAAAAATCTAGATATTCAGAGCCCTTTTGGTATTTTCTCTATGGAGAAATTACATCCAATGGTTTTTGTAACTCATGACTTTAGACTTAAAAGCCAAAACGCACTATTCAAATATCAAAGTCATATTGTATATTTTTAATTTTATAGGAAAAGTCTTCTTGCCATGCATCCCTGCAGTTAAATTAAATTATTGATAGCTGATGGAAAGACGGCCTAATTATTACACAAAAATTGGCTTTTCTCTTGTATTTAACAGGTGTTCGTAAGGCTATAGTTGCTGTGATAATGATGATTAAAATGTCGGCTGAATGCAAAGCCAACATTACCCTCTTTGTGATGACGAAAGAGCTGTCTGAATCACAATTTGCTTCTGTGCCGATAAGAACAATTTTGAAGTTAATTAAAATTAAAATTTTACAGAAGAACAACAGCAGGTTTCAGTAGACTTCTATAAGTGCAAAAGATACCCCCACCCCCCCATCGCACCCCCCATCCCGCCATCGAACCACGAACGAATAGGTACTAATGTAATGTATTTGTTTTCATAAAAAAACGATTCGAAGTATTATAGCTGTCATACAACGTGAGCTTGAACTCAGCATTTAATTCGTGTTTTTGTATGACGGCTACCTACGAATTGTATTTTTACGAATATGAATGAATGCACAATCTCCCTCAGCGTATCGGTCCAGTCGAATTTATGAAATATTGATCATGTTTCACACTGGATGGTGTCGTTATCGGCACGGTAATGGCGAATAGTGCACGCCGATCCGTGTCCAGTCAATATGAAAACACCCTATCACTCGAGAAAATTAAATATGTTGTACGAGACGTAGTACTACATTTGAGCGAGAGTATTTGATTACTGTTAGAGCAACTTTTCATTCCAGTCATATCTGTTTTATGTACGTTTAAGTAATTATGTAACGAGTGTGTTTGAGTTATACAAAGTAAATGTTTTTTTAATGTAGTGGTTTGTAAGGGTTTTTTAAAGAGCCGTTTAGCGAAGAGCTTCCTTCATTGTATTTTGCTAACGTGCCATTTGCATTGCTTCATTCTTATATCATTAAATGCTATCAAATTAATTAATCCATACTAATATTATAAATGCGAAAGCATGTCTGTCAGCTTGCTTTTCAGGGCCCATCCAGGGTTTGACAAAATTCGGTTCTGTACTTTGCATAGCTTACCAGGGACAGACATAGGCTACTTTCTATGCCAGAAAATCGAAACAGTTCCAAAGTCGCTAGCATCGTCTATTTCGTACAAAAGATAGCTTGCATTCTGAAGACAGACATAGGTTACTTTTAATCGCGAAAAACAAAGAATTCCCACGGTAATTAAAAAAAATACGTGGATTTATAAAAAATACAGTTATAATTATCATAATAAGTGGAAAAACATTTTTACAACAAGAAATTAATTGAACTACGGATAAAGAGAGGGCTTAAAATGTTTTGTTATCATTGGAGGCCTAAGTAATCTCGCCGCGTCCTTATGCGTGAAATAAATTCATAACAATCTTGGAGATAATAAAACAAGTAGACATCTTGAAGAGTTCCCTTTAATTTTGTAAGGCGTTGTTTTATTTTTTGTTTTTAGTATATTTGTGTCACCATTCTTTCAGTTCTAAACTTTACTTTACGCATTACAAAACAAAGTGGCTCCCCGCCTTCTGTATGCTTAAATCTTTTAAATTACGCGACAGATATTGATGCGGTTTTCATCAATAGATAGAGTGATTCGTGAAAAAGGTTTATACGCTAAGTTTAAATTATTTTGTGTCAATTTGTTGAAATATGCAGATAATTGTTCAAGATGTCGGAAGAAATCAAACGGACTGAGAGCTTTCATGGAAAGTGTTGTCTTATTGTTTTGAAATATAACAAAACAACCACACTGACACCACATTAGTTGCATTGCAAAAAATTAGAAGCCATGGCGAGTCACTAGTATCGTATACATAAATAATATAACAATTACTATCATTATAACAGGCTAGCTTTAATTTTTATTGTAATATTTTCAAAAAAAACCGGCCAATTGCGAGTCAGGCTCGCGCAATGAGGGTTCCGTACTGTAGTCTTATTTCTTCGACATTTTGCACGATAATTGAAAATGAAAATGAAAATGAAAATCTTTTTTATTCGTATAAACTTTTACAAGTGGTTACGAATAGTCGGATGCATCTACCACTGGTTCGGAATGCCTTCTATGAATTCAAAAACTATGATGTATATAAAAATAAATAAAAATCTGTTTTCGAATGCACAGATGAAGACCTTTTATATGATACCCCACTTGATATAGTTATCTTACTAAGAAAATTGAAAATACTAAATACGTGACCATAATTTAATTTTTTTAATGTGGTGTAACCACAAATTCTCAGTTTTCAGATTTTTCCCCGAATGTCTGCTATAAGACCTACCTACCTGCCAAATTTCATGATTCTAGGTCAACGGGAAGTACCATGTAGGTTTCTTGACAGACAGATGGACAGACAGACTGACAGACAACAAAGTGATCCTATAAGGGTTCCGTTTTTCCTTTTGAGGTACGGAACCCTATCAATATGTAAATATAAGATGCCATGTCTCGGTGCCACTCCACTCTGCCACGCCAGTCGCCACACACTAATTGTGTATTAAATGCCCAATTATGATATTTCTTTGTTATATATTTAACTAGTTATTTAATTATAATAATTTCAATTTAATTGTATGTTACTTGCATTAATTGCAGTTGCATTAACTGTTTTGAAAGTATAAATAATACAATCTTGGAGCGTATAGTTTTTAGAGCCAAGTTTTGCAAACAGTAAGTAAGTGCCTACGACAGCTTAGAAATTTATAAATACATAGCTTGAGAAAGTGCGCTAGAGGTTTTAAGTTATTTACACATTTTGAAATTCTAACGAAAAATCCCTGTGCAGTACTTTTATTATGCTTCCTCATGTTTTTTTTTGTTTTGCTAGGGTTGTCAAACGTTTTCATTTGCCTAAACTATTATTATTCGGGCAATTTTTCATGGAAAGAAGATTAATAATGTTATCCAGTACGTAAATAGACGTACATGCGTAGATAACAGCTAAGAAGGTATTTTAATAATTAAACCTCTAACAGCGGTTACGCACTCAACCGATCCGAGTCCGTGTAAATACGTTCGTTAGGAATCTTCAACAACAACCTACTGAAAAATTTAATGTCAATAGGCAAATCACATAAATCGAATTTTAATACATGTAACAACCCTAAAGCTTTATAATATGGTTACGATATCCCATTCGCAAAGTGGAGAGCATTGACAGAAATAGGAGAACGTGCCCTATTGTCTAATGTGGTCTGCGGACACTATTACACAATATTGGTAAGAACTGCCTGTTTGGAAATACAGTTGTACTAATATATTGTGTATACTATTTCTGCTAGTTATCTATATTTTTCTATAATTATAATCTATTCCATATACTTTTTAATTATTTTTGGGGTCTGTACCTCAAAAGGAAAAACGGAACCCTTATAGGATCACTTTGTTGTCTGTCTGTCTGTCTGTCTGTCGGTCTGTCAAGAAACCTACAGAGTACTTCCCGTTGACCTAGAATCATGAAATTTGGCAGGTAGGTAGATCTTACAGCTGACATTCGGGGAAAAATCTGAAAACTGTGAATTTGTGGTTACATCACACAAAAAAATGAAATTGTGGTCATTAACGAATAATTAGTATTTACAATTTTCTAAGTAAGATAACTATATCAAGTAGGGTATCATATGAAAGGTCTTCACCTGTGCAATCTAAAATAGATATTTATTTATTTTTATGTATCATAGCTTTTGAATTATCCTGCAAAATGTCGAAAAAATACGACGACGACGGAACCCTCATTGCGCGAGCCTGACGCGCACTTTGTCGGTTTTTTTCATTTGAATTGACACCCTTATGAAATTGGCCATCTTGATTTTATATTATTTGTTGATATAGCAGCAACAGAAATACACGCTCGTTCCCACTTGTTCAACTGATTGGTTCAACCGTTGAACTAGTGGGACATTTTCCCAAGTAGTTCAACTTTTAAAAGGATTTAGATACAGTTGAACTATTGGGACTTAATAGTTGAACTCAGGTGCTACATTCTCTGTGAAAATTGAAACAAAAGATTTTTCCAAACATATATAAATTAGTAGAGCTCTCAGATATTTCTCGAAGACTTAAGATTAAGCTTTCAAAGTGAAACACTTTCACGTCACGTAAAGGGTTAGTTTAACGGAGCTTTTAGTTAGTAAAAATAAAATAGCCTTTTACCAACCTGATTATAGCCGCACGTCGGGTCTGTTAAGGAAAACGCTACGGGCATAAGCGGATATTCAAGATTCATTTTCATAAAATCATAATCATCATCAACCCATAGCCGGCCCACTACTGAGCACGGGTCTTCTCTCAGAATAACTTCGGGTAAGGCCATAGTCCACCACGTTGGCCAAGTGCGGATGGGCAGATTTCACACACCTTTGAGAACATTATGGAGGACTCTCAGGCATGCAGCTGTCCTCACGATGTCAATAATTTCCCTTATATACTGTGTATAAATAATAAAGTTTAGTGAAATTATTATTTTTACACAGTATTAGTATTAATTTAATAAAGGTATGGCAGCACCTATCACCTGAAACATTTCATTAAAATTAAATAGTAAAATAATTAAAATTTTCCTACACGATTTTCAAAGACTTTGACTACGCGCTACGTTGTGATTGCGAATAATTATTTTGTAACTAAACAAAACAAAAAAGTAAGTAAGTACAATGAATATAATATTTTATTTGATGACAAAATAACAGTAGTTCGTAGTTCCTTTTACGGTTTTGTTCGTATAATATACTATGTACGAATAATATAGAGATTTGACTTATAATACAACTGTAAGAAGAGATAAAGTTCTCAAGAAAATCACTTTGATGTTATGTAAGTGGCTTGTTTTGTTAGGCTGTTGTTTAAGAAGGTTCGAGGGGACAGGGAAAATGGTGTTCCACCCACCTTAGTGATTATAGCTTGTCTACCTCGTTAATGCCTATACGGAAAATGCGTTCACTTAAAAACACAAACAAAATACACTTCATATTAATATAGAGATAGCTAACCAGAGATATTTTGTTATTTAGGCATATTTGTTCAAAAGTTTAAATAAATAAATAATCATTTATTTGCAAGAACGTTGGTACAAAAAAGATGGAAGTATACAATATATAGAGCCCTTAACATTCAACTAAATTAATAGTGTGCAAATATCTTAAGAGATATCGAAGATCAAAAATGAAGTTATTAAACTTTATCAAATAAAATTATTAGTCTTACAGCATGCAATCAATGAAATGTCAGAGCATAACAATACCATTAAAATTAAGTAGATGTCAGTAATTAAATTTATCCACAATTATTAAGTCAACAATTATTACATTAAAATATTCTTTGACGCCGTAGTAGCATTTTTCTAAAAGTAACTTATTAAGTTGTCCCTTAAAAACATTTACAGTCATCTTTTCGAATTCAGTTGGTAGTTTATAGTGTATTTTGACCTCCATTACGTAAGATCTTTTCATGTAAGTACTACTGCAGCATTTTGAAATGCGTAGTTTGTTCGGGTATCTAAGCTTAAAGGAAAGTCTCTACAATAATAACACGGTGTAATGGTTGATCAGCTGATCTTGATGAAATTTAGCAGAGATAGCTTGGAACTTTGTAGACGGATGTTAGTGTGCTACTTTTTCGTATAAACTCGTGGACATCAGCTAGTTTTGGATTATGATGCCCGCGTCTTCAACTCTTACATTTTTATTTTTATTTTTTGACTAGCTTATGCTCGCGACTTCGTCCGCGTGGACTACACAAATTTCAGACTTCTATTTCACCCACTTAGGGGTAGAATTTTCAAAAATCCTTTCTTAGCCGATGCCTACGTCATAATAGCTAGGTATCTGCATGGCAAATTTCAGTCCGGTCCATCCAGTAGTTTTAGCTGTGCGTTGATAGATCAGTCAGTCAGTCACCTTTTCCTTTTATATATTTAAAGATGAGTTAATATTACTTAGGTAGTTGATATTGAAGTAATTTTAAATTCGATTGGAATTTAAAATTACATCATACTGTTGTTTCTTTTTCTTAGTTCTGTTATAATTTATAATTAATATTTATAATTTATGAATGCTGTAAAATATTACATACTTAAGTGAATTATTTAATCATTTTAATGTATATTTTGCTATACCCTAACAGGGTCTCATATGTACCTCGTGTTATTCTTGTAAACACCATGTGAAACGCAAAAATAAAGAATATGAATATGAAAACCGTAGGACTAGGACCTTGAACTTTTAACAGCAGTACGAAACTACAGACAACAACAGCTACAGCCTTAATATTATATAAATAACAAGCTTATGTACACGACTTCGTCCGCGAGGACTACGCGGGTTTGAAACCCTTGTTTTAGCCCATTTAGGGTTGAATTTTCAAAAATTCTTTCTTAACGGACGTCTACGTCATAATAGCTATCTGCATGCCATATTTCAGCACGAAGCGTCCAATAGTTGGAGCAGTGCGTTGATAGGTCAGTCTGTCACCTTTTCGTTTTAGATGTTTAGATTTCAATATGATGTCGTTCTGAAAAAAGAGTCTGAACACATTGAGAGATGGACCACAAAGTGATCTTATAAGCGTTCATCGCTCAAGAGATCCATTATAACGGGCGTAGGGAGCCCATAAGGAAACGTAGATAGATATAGAACCTTTCGCAGAAAATATTTTATTTTTTGATGTGTTTGGAGTAGTTTTTGTTTGGAGTGTTATTATATTATGCACATCGGTATATATTAATACTATTTACGTAGTATCTACGCTAGGTATGAGATTTAGTATGTGTTTTTGAAGCTACTTGATTACCGCAATTTTGGTTCTGCTAGCAGCAGGAAGCGTACTCGGAACTAAATATTAATGATGAGAAATCTGCCAACACAAGAATCATTTGATTTGATAATGAGGCAGTTTTAATTCCCGGTTCGCTCTTTTTCTTTGTTCAGATACAATTTAGCCCTTGACTGCAAATTCACCTGGTGGTAAGTGATGATGCAGTCTAAATGGAAGCGGGCTAACCTGGAAGGGGTATGGCAGTTTTTTTAAACCCACGCCAATTTGGTTTTTACACGGCATCGTACCGGAACGCTACATCGCTTGGTGGCACAGCGTTGTCGGTAGGGTGGTAACTAGCCACGACCAGACAAAATCGGTGGAGAATCGGTACAAAAAATGACTGTCATTTTGTATGGCACGCCATATCTAGTGTACTATGAAAATAGTATTATTTTAATATTATGTCTATGAGCTGCATCTCAAAACACGAACTATTGTTCTTACCAAACTGTTGATAAGAATGCGAGGTAATACGAACAATTTTTTCCGATATATTACGTAACCTACATTTAAATCTATTTTAGGGGTATCGTGAGTAAGGTATAGAAAATTTTGGCGAAACAATTTTTACAACTCTAATGCCGCATTGGCACGTTATGAGGGAATTCAAACCATCCAACCACACATGGATAATTGCCTACTGAAAACTTTATGACCCCGGTAAAGTCATGTGAATGGACTTACTGTTTTTTATAATAAACTAGCTGATGCCCGCGACTTCGTACGCGTGGATTTAGGTTTTTAAAAATCCCTAGGGAACTCTTTGATTTTCAGGGATAAAAAGTAGCCTATGCCACTCTCCAGGTCTCAAACTATACTCATGCAAAAAAACACGTCGATTCGTTGCTCCGTTGCGTCGTGATTGAAGGACAAACCAACAAACCAATAAACCAAATAGGTAGTAGTGAGATTTAATATATTAACGATCGGAAGTGTGCAATCCTTTTGACTAATTAAAAATGCTACGAAAATGTTGAACCCTGCTCATTAGTCACCACTGCTTCAAGCAGTTCGTGTATAGCCGCTCTACAGCATCATCCAAACCTACATAACCTAAGCGACTACGCGACTACGCAACCACTACAATTTTACGTTCAGATTTGTATCGTGGACAAACCCGCATCACATCCCACATCCCGCGTGTATGACACGCAAGTGTGGCCGTAGCTTTAGAACGTAAAACAAAATCTAAAATGAAGTTCGTCAAGAAGTAGGTAATACGGTTATAAAAGTAAATATCCAATTGTCTTTACATACCGAACGAAAGCTCTATCTAAAATATTTGAATATAAGCCGATTGTGAAACCAGACGAAAATGTTGAGAGAGGCTGTGCAAATTATTTGCTCGTCCCCGCAACAAAGACAGCCTAAGTCAACAATGTGCTCGCGGGAAGTGACATGTACATATGGAAGATTAGCGCGAAATAACAATAGGTACCTACACTCACAGTCACTCAGCGGGCAAGCGAACTACGCTTGGAGTTTCTCTACGTGATCAAATCAGAAATGAGGAGATCCGTAGAAGAACGAGAGTAACCCACATAGCTCAACAGGTTACGACGCCGATGTGGCAATGAGCAGGACACATAGTTCAGAAAACTGATAGACGTTGGGATCACAAGGAACTACATAGTACATACTGTTCACTTCAATTATTGTCCCCTGCCGTCATGTTGGTACTATCGTTTTGTTTGCTTTATTTCAAAGAACTTAGGGGTTATTATTGTGTGATTTGCAATAGTGCCAACATAACGTCAGGGGACCACTTATAGTGAATTCAGAGCCTCAATAGCTCAACCGGTAAAGAAGTGGACTGAAAACCGAAAGGTCGACGGTTCAAATCCCGCCCGTTGCACTATTGTCGTACCTGCTCCTAGCACAAGCCTGACGCTTAGTTGGAGAGGAAAGGGGAATATTAGTCATTTAACATGGCTAATATTCTTTTAAAAAAAAGTGGTCCGTAGAATGGCGACTTTGCATCGGAAAACGTAGAATTGACAGATCCCTACTAGGTGGACAGACCACATCAAACGAGGCACAGGGAGCCGCTGGATGCTGGAACATGGTAAGTATATAGAAGTCCTTACAAGAGGCAGCTATATCCAGCTATGGATGTCTATCGGTTTACTACTGGTATACTGAGGAACAATATTTCAACAAAGTTTTAGTTATCAGGTAAACTTTAAGAAATCTCTCTACGTGATTAAATGAGGAGATCCGTAGTACCTCAATGCTAAGGTAGTACTTAGTAGAATTGTAGAACTAGAATAATCTTCACGTAGAAGAAACTATCAAGGCCGATTTCTTAAAATTTTACCCTTTCATGATAGTCTACAATGACACATCAAAATGACTGGTATAATTTCTTAAACGATGGCTTTTTTTTTTCAAAAATTGTCCAACGAACCCCACACTAATTTTAAAATAGGTATTACCTTTTTAACAAGATAAAACAATTATTTCCCTATAAGTCCCGCAAATGCTATTGCGCTGGAGCCATGTCTCATTGACATCGAAATGACGTCATTTCGACGTCAGCCGAAATAAATATATACCATCAGCTCAAAACTTCAGTCTAGTGCTGACGTCACTAAAATGGCGGCCACGTGCATTAGTAATTTGCGGGACTTATTTGTTGTTAAAAAAATTACAAATTTTTCGTGATCGCTGAATTAGGTATGCAAAATGCGACAGGAAAATGTAAAAAAAACGTCAAAGTTGATTAAAAACATAAAAACCAAATTTCTATGCAAATAGTGAGCAATTTTTTGTTCCACTTTATTTATATAAAACAAAATGTATGAAATAAAGTGGCTAGTCCCGCATGCCATTTGCATAGGAGAAGCTTACAAACTAGTGTGAGTGAACATTATTCCACGGTAGCTTCAACTTGGATTCAAAAATAAAATAATCTAAGAAATGGCACTTTTTCAATTTTTGTTATCAAAAAACCGTGAAACTATGAGAAACAACACACACTAGCAAAGTGGAGTGGAACCGAGGCGCAGCGTTTTTCCTGATAACAACTCAATGTACCTAACCTTTGATTTTACAAAGGCCACAGTTCACGACAGTTAGGGAACTTCTAACAAAACTTAGAGGCTTCGACGTCACTGGCAAGTGTCACATGTTAGTACATTTGACGCAGGTCCATCGATATAGAAAGTAATAATTCTAGAAGTAGAACTTAAAATTTCTTTGGGTAGCCCTAATGTAGTCCTCCTTTTTTATCATTTTACGTCAAAATAACGTAAAATTTGTCATATTATCGAAGATTCAGGATCAAACCGAGAGTTCCCTCACTTATTTCATTCTGCTAGGACGACGATGACGGAGGTGGCGGCGGCGGCTGTAAGGCAGTGGTCCGACCGCCGACGATGAACGAGAAACGAGTAGAACTAGAAACTTAAACGAGTTGGCGATCAGCGGGAAGCGAGTGTGTAATTTCGATAGTTTTGTCGCCGGGCTATAAGTGAGTGTGCAAGTGCAACGAGCGATTACTCGCGCCATTCACCCGCGGTCGCTCAGTCCTGTGCAAACCTGCGCGCGCGTTACACGTGTTCAAGCGAGCAAACATAGCTAAACGAATATCGCTGAGCGAGTTTATTTTTGAAAGCTCGTTGCTCAGCGACAAAACTAGTAAAGCGAGTCGTCGTCAGCAGTGTGAACAGTCAGAAAGCAACTTTTGATAGTATATGCATCTCTTTCGTTTCCACGGAATGTACATTTATTGTGCGTTTCTTAAGAGAGAAAATCGCTGATAGTTAGTCGTTTTCTCGCCGGCGGTCGGACCACTGGCACTGCCTAATACGTCCCTTGAGTCTCTTCCTTGTTTTGTTTTCTGAGCAGAGTTGTAAGCTGAGTTTAACCAAAAGACTTGGCTCTACTCCACTCCATCTGTATTCGCTGGCCCTAATAGTCATCGAGGAATTTAAATTCCGCTACATCGATTCGCAAACTTTAACCAAACTTGCTCCCACGATACCAACTTAGCAAGATAGATAAATTTACGAACGAAACTTCTATTTCGATAGTTCAGCCAAGGATAAGTTTCAATTCTTGAACGTGATAAGATTTTATCTGCTTGTAAATTTTATATTTAGTCATAAAAGCATTACGTTGGGATTACAAAATATGACATTGTGGCTAATTCCGTTGTACACAATCTCTAAACTAAACTAAAATGATACGTCTAAATCTATTGCTATCCCTTTCATAATGTTGCTTGCAGAAAAGCATAGCACTAGATGTAGACCTGTTAATTTAGTTTAGGTTTAGAGATTGTGTGAAAGCGAATCGGCCCCAATGTCTACAAAGATTAATCTATATCCATGTAAGTAGCAATTTTGTAATTTGTTCTTATGGTATAGATTTTGCCTGTATGTTTTTTTGATTCAATTATTTTTAGTAATTCAAGGCTCACTCACTTATATTAGAAAATTAATAAATTATTATGAAATTATGAACAAAAAGAATTTCAACTGAATAGAGTCTAGAAATGAATATCAGTGATAGTTAAAAACTCTGTAAATAAAATATTCAATACAATTAATAATTATTTTGAATTTTTGAAGCAGTTTTGGCGGCAGTTCTAAATAAATATTTGTAAAACCACTTCATATTTGGAATAAACAATTTTCACAAGATTGAGTTATTGTTTACACAATAAAATATCACTAACTATATAATTCGTAAGTCATGAATAGTGTTCCTATTCATGACCTACGAGTTATAAATAGGCACACTAGAGTCCTAAATCCGCATATTGTACACAATGTTATCTTTTTATATTTTTTATTACAGCAAGTCAAGTGCAATTGAATTCAATGTCGATTGGGTTTTATCAAAGCGCAGTGAGTAATACTTCATTCAATTACGGCCCATGTATTTTAGTCTCTTTCTCTATCTCCATAGGGACTATTAACATATGGGTGTATTATTCTTTAGTTCGTTGTACCATCATTAATTTCAATACATTCAAAGGGCACGGCCTTTGATCTTCCTAATATAATTTCCATAGTGATTCTATGTTCTCTACGTATCAAAGTTACCCCTTCGTTTCCACTAAACTGAACAGTTGCTAAATAAAGACCCCGATACAAAACAGTTTGTTAACATAATGAGTGATAATTATGACACATAGTAATCGTTGCGTATCTTATTTGAATTTATTTATTCAATAAAGGGCTGAGGGCTGGCAATTACCTCGGTCAGCATATTAGTCTGGCCATTCAACGAGGTAACGCTGCCAGCGTTCTGGGCACCCTGCCTCGTTGCAGTGGTTTAGATGATATTTTCGATCTGTATTTTTTATGTTCCATTGTTTAGATTCGTTTTATTAATTAAATTATTGTAATAGAAGATATAATTGTATTTGAAATTAACGTATCTCTAAATAATATATTTATTTTATTCAATTAAACTTTTAATTGTTAATAGTTTTTCGTCATTTTTCCGTCATCATTAAGGCAATTGATATTTTATTGCTTATGCCATAGTTCGAAAGTTTACGTCACGTACATTGTAATACAGAAATAGAGGAGCCCCACTTGTATCATGTTGCTCGAGTATTGTGGTGTCTGTGGTTGTGAAGTGGAACTCTGTGTGAAATACGTTTGTATTTAGTGGTAGTGTACTATGGGCCTATAAATTAGTGTATAGCTATAAAATAGGCTGATTTTTTGGTTTCCGTACCTCAAAAGGAAAAACGGAACCCTTATAGGATCGCTTTCTTGTCTGTCTGTCTGTCTGTCAGTCGGTCTGTCGGTCTGTCAAGACATGGTAGGTACTTCCCGTTGACCTAGGATCATGAAATTTGGCAGGTAGGTAGGTCTTATAGCAGATATTCGGGGAAAAATCTGAAAACTGTGAATTTGTGGTTACACCACATTAAAAAAATTTAATTATGGTCACGTATTTAGTATTATATTTTCAATTTTCGAAGTAATATAACTATATCAAGTGGGATATTATATGAAAGATCTTCACCTGTGCATTCTAAAACAGATTTTTTTTTTAAATGAAATTTGCGCAACTTATTTATGTTAATCTAAATATAATGTATATAAAAGGAAAACGTGACTGACTAATTGACTGACTGACTTACTGACGGACATGACTAACTGATCTATCAAAGCACAGCTCAAACTACTGGACGGATCGTGCTATTATGACGTAGACATCCACTAAGAAAGGATTTTTAAAAAATTCAACCCCTAAGGAAATAGGGGTTTAAAATTTGTATAGTCCACGCGAACAAAGTCGCGGGCTTAAGCAAGTTATGATAAAATATGATAAATGACGACAACACCACGATGAATTAGATTCGTAGGTACTATCTAAAAACTAATTAAAAGAGGCACGAAAGAGGGGCTGGTGATCCTTGCACATTCGTGATCTAAGTTAAGCAAAATTAGGTCAAATTTTACGAATTTTTAGAGTTCATAGCACGTACCTACTCCCGAAGTCTCATTTGCAAATGTCACACTGTAGAAATTCTAAGGTAGGGTAGTACCTATATCAGTGATATACCTTCATCTAGCGCATTGCGTATTTAGACCACGTGTTGAGATTCGCACGGCAAGCTTTGAGCTTTCCTTCACGATGCCATAGATAGATCACGTGACGACTGACGTGGAAATTAAGTAGGTTTTAAGGGGTGATTTATGCCAACACGTGGCGGGCACGAGCACGAAAAATTTTGATTTTAGTTTATAAATTTATATAATCATATAAAGAGCATTGCATGAATAGGGCGTTCAATGGTCTCAGCGTACATTCAAAATCCTTGAATGTTTTATCGTTTAACATTTTGTATTTTGTGTCTTTTTGTGTTTGTATTTAAATGTATCATTGATCATCTAGTTAGTATAAGTGACACTGCCGTTCCAATTAGATGTAAAATAAATAAATAATAATAATAATGAATTTTATAATTCATTTCAAAGTTTTTTTTTAATCTGTTCTATAAAATATTCTAAACGCACGAAGCTGATGATGCCGTGATGAATTCAGATTGTGACGTCACATGGATTGAAGTTGTATTTCACTAAAAAAACAGCGTTGTTTATCAATCCGTGTGACGTCATAGCAGCTAATGAACGTATAAAGATGGCGGGTAGCGTTTTCGCGGCGAAATTTGAAATGTAAAATGTGATTGTATTTTTATTACACTTATCGATCGAATAAATTTATTGGTAGTTTTTATTACTTTAGGATCAAACTCTTCAAAAAAGGGAAAGACACCCTATTTTTAATTTATCTACCTTTAATTGTACGATCTTGTCGAGATGACCTGAGAGCAACAGCAGCAGTATTCTAGAAGAGGAAAGCCCACTACTGAATGGATCGGGCTGAAGTTTGGCATGCAGATAGCTATTAGATAGGAAAGAATTTTTGAAAATTCAACGCCTAAGGGGGTGAAATAGGGGTTTGAAAGTTGTATAGTCCACGCGGATGAAGTCGCGAGCATAAGTTAGTTATTCATAAATTATTAGGATATTCGGTTGATAATTGCTTAGCTTACTGTCTCATCCTGAAATTCCAAATATGATTGTCTCAATATTCAGCTAATTAGCCAAACTATTCCAGATCCCATGTAAGGAAAATGTTAACACGGACGAGATAATATAGGTAGGTATATTATATTACTCTATTATCTACCGTGCGTCGTAGAGCATTACCTAGTTATAGTTAAATTTGAACATCAATATCTTAGCGTTTAAACTATCAAAGGTCAACGGTCAAAGATTAGAATTTGAGCTATTACAACTATGTAGATCTATACATAATCTATACTCACTTTTAGCACAATATACCTCCATTGTTAGAAGTCAGAGGGCAAGTTATTCTATTTTCTCTTTGTTCGATATATTATACAGGTTGTAACCAGAACGCTAGAAAAAACTTAGCGTTATTGTTATTCTACCTAAACACAATCTAACACCAATAACCATTTGCCTCATTTTGTAGTTTTAGTGATTTTGTATTTTTCGACCCCGCAATGTATAGAGTGCAAAACTCGGGTCGATACCCCGCCTACGACGTGGCTTTGCCTCCGAATGACCTACTTACGTAACATCCGTTGACCTCTAGCGTCAATCAGATGTTTCATTTGCAACATATCGTGAACTTTTATAAAATTATTATTTTTTGGGTTATTTTTTATTTTTTGCGTTTTCTTTTTTTGGTGGTATCATATCAGTAATCATCAGTAGTATCACCTGTCTTCATATTTGCTAGCGTTCTGGTTACACTCTGTATTAAAGACAAAATTTTAGGCTTTAGGCTTTAGCCTAAAATTTAGTCGATAGAACTGAATTATACCTACTGCCTGGAATCGAGGTTCTAATAATACACTATGTCCTATGACAGCAATAATTGATATGGCTTCCCAATCTTTTACATTGACGCTATAACTCTTAACTTTAAAACTGCATTGTTCAAAACTATTAGTGCTCAATAAACAATTTGTATATATTTCCTGTGCAGTGTGGTGTGTGGTATATGTAATTTTTATTCAAATAAACTTTTACAAGTGATTTTGAGTCGTAAAAAACCAAGAAGAAACATAGTAACAAACTCAGAGCGTGCTCTTTTCATATGTAATTAATAAATACTATGAAAAGTAAACCGCGCTTTGTTGGAGCGAATCAAATCCATGCTTTTTTATCGTTTAAGTACATAATTTTCGATTGTATGACATGCTTTTTCAAGGAGCATACCAGTGTTAATAGATTTCATATAATATTGTGTAAATTCAAGTGTAAAATTGAGTGGAATTTCATTGTAAAATATTACACTCATTCCTGCGAATAACTTTCCGACTTACCTGTGTGCATTCATTGTTGCTTAGCCTTTAAAATCTTTTGATATAGGTATGGCATTGCAACGGTGTCATGCTTTTCCTTTTCCCACCAGCGACGGGAATAAAAGAAAGTTTCCATACAAATGTGAAATATAACAGCCTGTTAAGCGGACCTTTGACTACAGTAATAGAAAGAGAGTCAGCGCGTGCCTGACCTTCCTTTTTTTATAAAAGCTGAAAGTTTCTCTGCGTATTGTCCCCCAACATTGGGAGGAATGTTTGTTTGGATCATGGTAGCTTTGGAGATAACGGGTAATAAAGGTGTAAAAACCCTTACATCAAAGTATAAAGTCTAATATTTTATATTTTCTTCGGAGTACTATTACAAAACACGTCATGCATTGCCAGACACTTAGTGTCGTGGGAACCTTCGCCAGACACCCTTAAACGTTAATAATTTATGAAACTATAAAGGTGTCTGGCAGGAGGCTGCCACCATACTAAATGTCTGGCAATACAAAGCGTCTGGACGTGATTTCTAATACTATTCTTAAGCAAATATAAAAAAATAGACTTTATATATGGTCTGGTCACGCGCTGGCTCTTAGGCCATGAGCAGGGCTCCCTTTTGCCGGCTTTTGCACAACAATTTATTATGACGAAGTTTTGTTTGAATGAAAATGTTTGTGTCTTCAATCTTTACATTTAAAAAGATCTGTCCTGGCTCACTGACTGACATAGTTCAGCACAAAGGGTTTTTCAATGATTATACTGTTTAAAACTGCTGCTTTAAAATCGCTAGATTTAGAAATTTATTAAAAACTAACTGTTTCCCTGTGACTTTGTCCGCGTCCCGCGGGAACTGTCTTTTCCCGTGGATTTTCCAAAAGTTTTCTTTCTTACGAACCTTGTCCTGACAACACAACAAAAGAGAATTAACCAATTTGGTGCAGTCGTACGGAAGTTGTTATAACATTTCGGCAATTCTTTATATAGATTTGAGAGTAGGTTCTTGACGTAAATACCTATACACATACCCTCTAACAAATAAACCCGGAATAGCGGTGGATTAGTTATACTCTGTTTTGTCTTTCTTTGTCATCAGTAATTTGACATTTGAAGGCAAAAGACAAAACAGAGTATAACTATTCCACCGCTATTCCAGGTTTATTTGTTAGAGAGTTAGAAGATAACTTTTGGAAATTCAACTCTCAAGGTGGTAAAATAGGGGATGAAAGTTTGTAGGAAAGTCCGTAATTTTTCTAGCTATACTTATAATATACAAGATATTGCCCGCGACTTCGTCCGCGTGGATTTAGAATTTAAAAATCCTGTAGGAACTCCTTGATTTTCGGGCATCAAAAGTAGCCTATGTCTTTCCCCGATACCACATTTTACTAAAGTCGGTTAAACAGATGGGCTGTGAAAAGCTAGCAGACAGACAGATGAACAGACAGACAGACATACACAATTTCGCGTTTATAATATTAGTATAGATGAAAATTGATGTTTGGGCTTTCGGGCAAAAATGAAGAAGTGCCTACCTACCTGTCTGCGTGTTTCAATATTTTTAGAAATTCACACCGTTTTTCAAAAATACCACTATACTGGGGCGGGTCAGCTGATAGCCATACTTAGGTAGTTAAAATTACATGAAGCATTTTAAATACTTAGTTTGAAATCAAACATTTAAATTGCGGTTACCAGTATTATACTTAATTCTATTAAAAGTGAATTTCAAGACTAATTTTGGACTTTTCTACCGATAAACTTTAATTTTTATAGTGAGTTTTTATGAAATTTTCAATTGGTTAATGCTTGTTATTAACTTGCACCGTTATGCGGGCCATACGTTAGCTTCGTAAAAAAAAACTGATTATAAGTTCATAAAATCCACCGGCACCGACCTACTTTTGCTGGTTAGTCGATTAGTTTTTATTTCATAACGACATACGTTATCGGTCTAAGTTATGGCTAGTGCTAGGTAGTAATTGTAGATATACTCGTACCCAAGAACCATAAAAAGTTAAACGTCGGTCCCAGTCACTATCTCAATACATAAAAGGAAAAGGTGGCTGACTGACTGACTGACTGATCTATCAACGCACAGCTCAAACCACTTAACGGATCGGGCTGAAATTTGGCATGCAGATAGCTATTATGACGTAGGTATCCGCTAAGAAAGGGTTTTGAAAATTCAACTCCTAAGGGGTATAATAGGGGTTTGAAAATTGTATACTCCACGCGGACAAAGTCGCGAGCATAAGCTAGTCGTATATATAGTATCTTTGTAAATCCTTGCACAAACGGCTCGCAGTTGTTCTATTAAAAAGGTGTTAAACAGCAGTGAAATATCCGCACTTTTCTTAGGAAATACCTCAAATACTCGGTCTTAACGTCACTTACCGGGTATACCGGGTAACTTGTAATAATACGGTATTTTACAGCAAGCGAGGAATGTCTAAAAATGTATAAACAATATAGTATTAGCAATAAACAATCGAAAAATGACAATTTCAGTTTATGAAATTGTGTAATGAATTTTGTAAATTCATTTTAAAGATTTCAGTTGTTTATCAGGTTCTACAAATACCCAAAAGGCATAATACCGTAGCCGCAATTCCGACTGTGACGTCACATGGATTGAAGTGGTAATGTATTTTACTAAGAAAACAATGTTGTTTACCAATCCGTGTGACATCATGACAGCTCATGAATCTAAAAATTTTTTCACCACCGTCACCTGCGTTGCGTCACCTGCAGTAACAGGTGGATAGATTTTAATGAATGAAGGTATGATTCCGAACCACGCTGCACGCAGCAGTCGCGGCAGCAAGGCAATGTAGAGGAACATTGCTGCCTAGCTCGGAATGTAATGTCATATTATAAGCTTATAGAGATTGTATGGGGACCAGTAGTGCCGCGACAGGACTGTGACAGCTGATGACAGCACTGTTGCGGCAGCGCTGCTGCGTGCAGCGTGGTTCGGAATCATACCTTGATGGTATCGTTAGATTTGTCTTAGTTGTGAAGGAGACACTGGGCGGTGGCGTCACACAAAATGATGCATAGGGTTTCTGCGAATTCCTTAAAGTAGATAATAACTATCAAGAAGTCTTAAGGCGGAAACTAACTATCGGATGCGGCTGACCACCGCGTCATCTGTATTATAAAATTTACACTGAACTGTGCAAACCGCTATCGGACGTAAGTAGCGGACGTAACCTTGAGCGCTTGGAGTCCGCTAGATAGCTATAGTACACGATAGGTTGAGATGACAATCGGGGTAGGGATGCACCCTTAACCCGCACAAACCCCACGCTAATCCTGTGTGGGATAGCGCGGGTGTCGTGCGGGACGTCTTTTCACCTCATACCCCAATTGCCATCTCGACCTGTCGCGTGCTATAGATATCTCGCCAGGACACGTCCGATAATTTGTTTCCGCTTTGAGAACCCCGGTGATGCAGAAGGCATAATTTCCGGCGGAAAATGGTATTTTTAGATTACACTGAGATAATTACTTTTCCGAGGAAATGCTTTTCTCGTTAACTTATTATTAACTTATTGTCAAAGCATTACTATTTAGTAATGAATAGAATAGTACCATTTTACAAGTTAAATGAATCAATAATTTGGAATGCCTTTTCTACCGAGAACAAACGGCAAGAAACTCAGTGGTTGCTCTCAAAAATCATTATTAATAAGCCATATCGTGCAAGATTTGGTCATGTTTAATCTTTTATTTGGTATAAAATATGTTTTTAGGGTTCCGTACCTCAAAAGGAAAAACGGAACCCTTAAGAAACCTACAGGGTACTTCCCGTTGACCTAGAATCATGAAATTTGGCAGGTAGGTAGATCTTATAGCTGACATGGGGGTAAAAATCTGAAACCGTGAATTTAGGGTTAGATCACACAAAAAAAAAAAATTGTGGTTATGAACTAATAATTATTATTTTCAACTTTCGAAGTGAGTGACTATATCAAGTGGGGGTATCATATGAAAGGTCTTCACCTGTACATTCTAAAACAGATTTTTATTTATTTTTATACAGCATAGTTTTTGAATTATCCTGCAAAATGTCGAAAAATTACGACTGTAGTACGGAACCCTCATTGCGCGAGCCTGACTCGCACTTGGCCGGTTTTTTTTATTAAACTTGTGTATAAGTAGGTAGTTTTTAAATTATGCTATAAGTTTTGACTTAGACTTAGTGTCACAAGACTAAATTGTCACAAAAGATCTTCGTATAAAAATAGATTGATATAGATAGGTACATAGTATGACGGAGTATTAAGACGTATGCTTTTGGAAAAAGTACATTAGGTACACAATCGAAGATTATGATTAGTCGAAGATTATGATTATGATTATGATTAGTCCCTCAAGATATCATAACAATAATTAAAACACTAAAAAATACTACAAGTACTGGATATGATGAGATCAGTACAAAAATCATTAAAAGCGTAAATATAATTATATCACCTATTCTAACTTATATCATAAATCTATGCATTGAATCTGGAGTATTTCCTAATAAACTAAAAACATCGGTCGTTATACCTCTATTCAAAAAAGGGGATACGCTTGACTTAGATTGCTATCGTCCAGTTTCATTAATACCGATTTTTTCAAAAATAATAGAAAAACATATTTACAAAAACTTAAACGACTACATGGAATTTAACGGGATTATCAGTGATGAGCAAGTAGGATTTAGGAAGAAGAAAACAATTAATTTGGCTATATATAATTTTGTAAAAAAAGTTATGATAGGTTTGGACAAAAAAGAATTTGTGTGTGCATTATTCATGGATTTGACAAAGGCTTTTGACTATGTTCACCATAAGGTTCTAGAAAACAAACTGTATGCTTATGGAGTGCGGGGTAATTCTTTAGCATTGATTAAGTCGTATCTTAATGAAAGATATCAAATAACGGAAATAACGCGCATAAATATGCTCAATAAGACTGAAGAGAGATATTTCTCTAGCGCAAAGAAAAATGATACCGGTGTGCCACAGGGAAGTGTATTAGGTCCCTTGCTGTTTATAACGTATATTAATGATTTCCCTACTAGCACTGATCATCAAATGGTCTTATTTGCGGACGACAGTACTGTAATTTTTACTGGTAAGAATAAAATAACACTGGAGAATGACATCAATAATGCTATAAATAATATTATTAGTTGGCTGACATCAAATAATTTGTTAATAAATCTAGACAAGACTAATATAATGACTTTCAAAAATAGACAAAGTAATCTACTCGTACCAACACTTGACATAAAATATTTAGGAACTGAAATAAAAGAAATAAGTAACACTAAGTTCTTAGGTCTTTACATTGATGATTGCGTATCTTGGGAAACCCAAATCGATAATGTGTGTCTTAAACTGAATCGTTTTTCATTTGCACTATACATGCTTTCTAAAGTGGTTAATCTAAATGCAGTTATGGTAGCATACAATTCCTACGTAACTGCAACATTACGATATGGTATAATATTTTGGGGAAATTCTGCTAACAGGGATAGAGCATTTAAATCCCAAAAAAGATGTATTAGGTCTATTTGTCACCTTCAACCGACTGATTCATGTAAGCCATATTTTCAAAAATTGAAAGTACTTCCTTGTCCATGTCTTTACATACATGAGGTTGTTGTATTCATTAGAACGAATGAAAATCTGTTTAACTTTTCTGAGAATGCCAGAAGGAACAACAAAATTTGTTTCACTCAGCACTCATCCGCGAAATTTGGAAAGAGTATAATAAATATGGCTCCTAGAATCTATAATAAATTACCAAAAGAACTCGCAGATAGATCTCTTAGTATAAGTATGTTGAAATACAAACTTAAGGAATTTCTTGTAAAAAAATGCTATTATTCCATAAACGAGTACTTTGATGATAAATTTAAAAAAAACTGTAAAATTTTCTTCTACAAAACTCAATACTATTATTTAATTATTTTTGCGACTAAATATATAATGTGACTAATTTTATCAAGACTATGTACACGTTGTTAGGTATATCATAACATATTGCATGCTGATAGGCAGAATTTGGCTGTACTTTTTTGTTTTGTAACATCTTCACTGTTTACCCATATTCGCAATAAAGAAGTTTGTATTTGTATTTGTATTTGTATGAAAATGGTAAATGAGCCTAGATTTGCGCGCTCCTGCAATAGCAAGATATTTTTTTACATGGCATAATATTGTGCATCGAATCTTTAAAAAAATCAACCGCTGAATTTTGTGCTGGTTCTTGTCAAATTCCAAACCAGGGGTAGAAAGTTTCAAAAGTACCTGTAAAAGTTTATTACAAAAAAATATATATATTTCTATTCTATTCTATTTTTACCTAGTCACATACCTACAGCATTTTTTTTCGCTATAAACGGCTTTGTTCCAAATGAAATATTATAGTGTCATGAACATGATGTTAATTCTCTGTGGTAGATAGATACGTAGAATTTAGGTGCTTCAGCACTTTTGGAGGAAAATTCAGACTAGATTTTTTTAACGCTCGGTAGTTATGTGGACGCTGCATTCTAGCCAAAATTGTTCAGTTTTAAAAGCCTTAATTGCTTACAAAAAGTGTCTTCAAAGCCAGACTATTTTAGGTGGGACCGATTTAGGTTGATGAGTGTTTTTTGGGAAAGTAATTCGTATACCATTGTAGATTATTGAACAGTGTATTTGGTGGCCTAACTCTTTTTTATAAGTTTTTTTTTGTTTTGTTGGTGTGTTGGTTGTTGGTGTGTAATGTTTTTGTAAGTGAACTTGTGTGTAATTGTTTTTCTTCTAAAACAAAATAGATTTCAAATGTACCTACTTAATAATTAATAACATGAAGTCATTTTGTATTTTACGAAGCGAAAATCTTTAAAAAGCGCAGAATTGAAAATTTTCTTCTTTTTGGAAATAGGCCTAACATCCCGCTTATTACATTTAACATTAAAATAATCGTAAATCTAAAGATTCGTAAACGTATAAATTTTTATAATTTAGATTTTTGAGCCCAATGTATTTTTATATCAAGTACTTTTTTTATCGCTGGGAAATCGACCGGAATACCCACTAAAACCCAGCGGCGCTTCTGCGCGACGCCTGGCGACTGGGTCACGGGAACACCATAGCAATCAACCGCGACCCAGCCAGCGACGTCCGCCGAGGCAGACCTTCCGCCGTGGACCCACTCAAAAGGTCCGCCACTACACATCCGAGGTTGACGTAGAACTTAAGCCTATATTGGGTCTAAGAAAGATTTTGTATGGAGGTTTTTTCTGTAACGTGGACTACGACTAAGAATTTATTTTCAAAAATTCTACCCAAGTGAAACCATGGCGGGATAGTTAACATCAGATACCTTTTTTGTGAGGAAAATCCATCATGGATCCATCATGGATATACATATATGTATGTATACCTCTGGCTACGGAGGAGCACAGTGGTTATGTCAGACTTCTACCAACTAAAAACCTTACGAAGTTCCATCCCACCGCTAATATACCTACAGTACGCGGCAGAAAGTAATGTACATCGATGTTTAGAAGGAGATAGCAGATTTGTAGAGCGTTGTCCCTGTCATTGAGACCGACAAAACTTCATATAGGTATGAGTAACAGAGACAACGCTCTACAAAGCCAAAATGTCATTCTAAAGGCCAATGATTACTTTCTGCCGCGTACTGTACTCCAACTGCAATTAATACTGGAGCATGTTTGTAGTATGCATATTTACTGCCTAGTGCCTCTGATGTCGGAAAGACAACAACGCTCTTGTTTATTTCGGTTTACATCCATTAGTTCTGCTCCCTCGTGTCAACCACAAAGCTGTTTGCACCTTTACATCGAGGGAATAAAAGCCCCTGTTTAACAGTTTAAGGGTGATTTATGCCAGCACGGGCCGTGCCACGAACGACGCGCGGACGAGGCACATCATCCTCTGCAGCCCATGTATAAGCTTTGTATAGTCCGCGACGGGTTGAGATGGCTATCGGGGTATGAGGCAGGGGGACGCCCCGGACACCTGCACGTCACCCGCACTCGCCCGTACCGGGTTAGCGCGGGGGCTGTGCAGGTGTGCGGGGCATTCCCTCACCGACTGTCATCTCGACCTGTCGCTTCTTATACGAATCATGCAAATAGTTATCATACATCGAGATCCCCATTGTGTCGAGGTAATAAACGTTCCCAGTTCAACGCTCTG